>NC_088716.1:1467329-1767329 GCF_963576615.1 Watersipora subatra
TGTTCCTTTGAATTAAGTGACCTGTTTGTGCGTGTCAGGAAGCTTACTCTCTCGAGATTATAATAACAAGCAGTACCCTATGATCATCTGTTTATACATGAAATAAATGGTTATAAAACATATATATATATATATATATATATAAATAGGCCCACTTTTGCTTTAAACCTTAAGTTGGCTCCACTTTTAGATTGTTTACATAACCAAAATTTGACGCAGTCTCACTGCACCAAGTTCAAGGACATGTCGAGCTGTGAGGAGAAAACTTTACAGGTGTCACCAACACGCAGTCTTGGAGCATCTTGGCCCGGTCGTGTGAGGATTTACTTCAACTACAAATGAATCATCTGGTAGTTCCATTGGGAGGTGTTATTTTCAACTAAAGATATTTTCATACATCAGGTTGGTCCTTTGACACCAATGAAGTTTGATTTAATGTGAATCTGTTTGAGTTCATTAGGAAAATGAGCGAGGGCTAACATCTTATGCGTACATGTTTTACTTACACATAAAGAATATAAAAGCACTGTATTCATACAAGGTTATACTTTGTGTTGCCACATCTACCCTGCTAGTATAATATCAGTTATCAGTATAGACTAGGAATCTCAAACACTCAGTCTACAGGATGGGCAACCCTCATGGTAATTGAATGGGCCACAGTAATTGCTCGTCTAACTAAAATTAACTCTTTATATGACTACTTTGTGTGGAATTGAATATACACAAAGGCATTGTGCTATTTCTATAGCACATGACTCAAGCTCAGAAATAAACATGGGCTGACATGAGTGTTTACTTGGATTTTAAATATTTAGAATGTGCATGAATCACTCTGTACTGCAGCTTTCAAGTTCGGTTAAGGATGGTTACGCACTGATAAACAAACCATAACCATTTATCATAACTAGGTTTAGGAGGTTAGTAAGATTAAACTTGTTACATTTATACTATAATATTAGCCTTTAGAAACAGCCTCTTATTTTACAAAATATAAATAGAGGATGAAAAGAGCGTATTTCAGAAATAATAGGAGTTGTTATATATCATGTCACTGAGTTTGGTGATAGCATTCCTTGTCTCATTTGTCAAATAATGATGGCTGTTAAAGAGGATTATAACACTCATCAGCACTATGAAAACAGCACAAAGAAGAATACAGTACTTATACTAGCAATATTAGAGACTCCAAATTCACAAACAACAGAGTGTTTGTATTCATATAAACTGTTTCAATGAAAGTCCAGTAAGAGCAAGTTTTATTATTAAGCTTTAATTTGAGACTTTCACGATAGGCATAGTCTACTAGTTATCTGTATATGTCTCATTAATTTTAAAGAGAGCTTGTGGAGTTGTATAGAAATTATCCAGTTTAAAACATGGAACTAACATACAGTATTTAGATTTATGGCACACAGTTGCAAGCCAATTCAAAAAGCTCTGACTCACCAGTATAATAGAACAGTAAACGACAGCGAGTTCAAAGTAATCAAGTCTTGCTAATGATCAAGTTGCTGTTTTTAATAATTGGATTATTGATTGTTAATCTTGTATTAAATCTAATTCAATGTGAGAGCACTTGATAGATCTTCACTGTCTCTGACAGTAGTTCTCATGCTCAGTGATGCCTTTCACTTTGTCTTCAGTGCACTTCTTCCTTTATTATATACACTAGATAAGTTGATACCAAGCAATCACATGATAGTCAGATCTGGAAAAACTGTATATGAAAAAATATATATATTATACATATTATAGCATGCATAATATTAACTATTTTATAGATTAGCCTTATGAACACACCAAGTTATTTGTTCAGGTAAAGATCGCTGAGTATTTGCAAAAAAATGTTGCTGTCTAATTGGTCAGTTTGTCATCCGAAATTGAACCCGTTGTCACCAAACATCGGCAGCTGCTCTGTTGCTGAAGTTAAATCATTTTAACATTGTCTTGTTCATGTTTATCACTGGTGCGTAATACAAAGACTCTTATTAGAAGATTTCTTTCAGTGGTATATAGATTAAATTAGGCTCTAATCGTCATAGTTATTGTCTGAGACTCTCGTTATCGGTAACAGCATAACATGGCCTAGCTGATAGATTTATATTCTATCCCTAGTCCCACACATATATAACACATAAATTTCTATTATTTTGCTGTTTAAAGATGTCTAATATATCTGATGAAAAATTTAGCCAAATTGAGGACAGCTTTAATTGTTTACACTCTGTTTTTATTTTGTAAAATAAACAAGTTGATACGAAGAAACTTCTTGATATATTTTTTGCAAGCAAACTTGTTATTCCGACATTTGATTGGTTATTATGGCTCATCAATTATGTCCTGTCATTTGACTGGTTATTATGGCTCATCAATTATGTCCTGTCATTTGACTGGTTATTATGGCTCATCAATTATGTCCTGTCACTTGACTATTTGTTATGGTTCGTCAATTTTGCCCCATCACATGATTACGTTATATGACTTACACTATGTCAGGAAGGTTTTAATTACATGGACATAGCTTCGAGTTGGTTTAGATATTACCTCCATTTAATTGGGTGACCTGTTTGTACTTGTCAGGATGCTCACTTTCTAAAGATTAAGATAGTAAGCAGTACCATAATTATAACTGTCTGTTTATACATGCAGTAAACTATTAAAAAACACCAAATATAAACTGGCTTACATTAGCTTTAAACCATAAAGGTTGACATGCAACAAAATTCACATTACAGGTATTTGATATAATAAGAATCACCATGTCTTACTCTGTTGTGTTGTAGGTGCCAAATATGTAGAAATGTGATTACAAGCTCTTAAAAGCTCAAAAACGAACAGTTAATCGCAGCCACAAGAGACCGCAGTAGTTTGGATTCGCTTTCCAAAACCGCTCAATCGCGACGTAGTTGTTGCAAGATGGTTTCTATTTACACTTTCATGCAACCTCATATGTCAAAATATTTTCACAAATATAGTTCATGCATTCAATAAAACCATGTTTATTGTTCTTACGCGTATGTTTTATCATCATTGTAATGCTGTCACTTTTAGCACTGGTATCTTATAACTTACCACAAAAAAAATGTTAAATTTTTTAACCTTACCTCGAAGGAGTACATATCATTGTCTGATAATCATGATGAGCCTATTGGTCACTTGGAAAATCGGAAAGTACTGGAAAAATTATTTGCAAAGTGTTGGGCAACGTGATCAGATTACGACTTGACGATTGAATAATGCCGAAACTAAACTGTAAAGTAGCGAGCATCTATATTTGATACGGGGTCTTTGGTGAAACCCGAAGTGTTTGTCATAAGCTAGTGCTACGATAAGTTTACTTTGAGCTTTTTATTGGCCTTTCAATTCACGTGAGAACATCACGAGACAAGACAATAACCAAACTGTAATGAATACGTTGGATAAATAAACAGATTTCATTCTCCGGCGGCTTTTCGTTTTTGAGCTTTTAAGAACTGGTATAATCACATTTCCACGCATTTGAGACCTACAACACAACATAGTAAGACATGGTGAATCTTTTGATACCAAATAACTGTAATGTGAATTTTGTTGCAAGTCAACCTTTAAATTGGCTACATTTTCTGATCATTAAGGTAATCATAGATTCACACAGTTTCTCTGCACCAAGTCCAATGACATGTGTTGCTGTGAAAAACCAACTCACAAGTGTCCCCAGTGTCCAGTCTTGAAGCATCTTGGTCTGTTTATGCACCTATCTGCCTAAAATACAACTGGTTCATCTGGTATTTTCGTTCAAAGGCATTGTTGTTGAAGAAAGATAGTTTTGTACGCTAGGTTCGTCTTTAGACACATACATCTATATAGTCTAATTTCATATGAATGCCTTTTAGTTTAACATGGGCGTGTGTAAGAGCCCATTTTTCCATAGCTATGGTAGATAGGTGAATGCACTATAGCATTAGAATGCAGATATATTATGGGTAAATGCAGGTAACTAACATGCATAGCTGTCTCATTACATTCGGTCTGCTTGTCTATGCGCAGGTTGGATGGCATTGTAATTAGCTTGTTCGTGAATGTATAGATTAGATGCTGTACTGTCTTTTAGTTAATATGTATTAGGTTAGTTTCGATTTTAAAAGTTCATGGTTCTTGTTGTATTGTAGTTGTTGTATTGTATTATCGCGATAAGTCTTGCATCACAGAAAACACAACT
Source organism: Watersipora subatra (assembly GCF_963576615.1). Taxonomy (NCBI): domain Eukaryota; kingdom Metazoa; phylum Bryozoa; class Gymnolaemata; order Cheilostomatida; family Watersiporidae; genus Watersipora; species Watersipora subatra. The sequence goes on from NC_088716.1 coordinate 1,471,531, forward strand.
AACAGGTAAGAAGCACATAAAGGAACTGACTTAGTTAGCAAGCCCATAGCTATGGGTTATTAGACAATTATGCGATTATAGCACAGCTAAAAGAAAGCTGACTGCACAGCTAATATGTAACACATCTCCCTCACTATTTTGAGTTTATGGTTAGTCATGACCTTGTTAGAACTTGGAACTGTAATAGTAATCAGGTCGTCTTCTAATACGAGGCGGATAACTGGGACTTTGTACTGGCCTCTCATCAAGTACAGATTGGGCAGGTTGGATGTTAAGATCATTTGAAGCTGTGATCATATTGTCATTGGTCGATGTATCATTAACTTGAAGTCTAGCTTGTAGCTGATTGACATGCCGTCTCCATACACCACGGTCTGTTCGCACAGCATACAGTATGTTACCCAGCTTGTTAATTATCGTTCCAGGTATCCACTTAGGTCCAGAGTTATAGTTCCTTGCATAAATCAAAGAGTCTACTTCATACCGTGATGATGTAGAAGATGCTTGACCTGGTGAAAGAGTTTTCTTGTTCTGAATTGGTTTCAGCAAGGTCAGAGTATTTCTCGGCTGTCGTCCATGTAGAACTTCAGCAGGTGATTTCCAGTTCAAAGAGGGATGAGGAAAATATATGTAAGTGGTTAAAAACAGTTGTAGGGCAGTCTTGATTTTCTCCCCTCCTGCACTATTCTTCTCTACAGATTGCGTAAGAGTCTGGACAAATCTCTCCGCTTCTCCATTCGATGCAGGATGGAATGCGGGAGATGTTATATGTTTAATGCCATGCATGGTGCAGAACTGGTCAAATTCATTTGACACGAATTGTGGGCCGTTATCCGTAATAATAGTCCGAGGAAGACCTTCATGTGCAAAGATCTGTCGTAGCACGCCAATTGTGTCCTTAGAAGTAGTTTTTCTTACATCTAGCATAGCAACGTACGGATATTGGGAATGTGCATCTACACAAACCAACCACATCTGACCTTTAAAAGGTCCTGCATAATCCAAATGAATTCGTTCCCATGGTAGTTGGGTGGACGGCCAACTTTGGTAAGTCTTGGCTGGGTCATTAGCACACATTCGGCAAGGTTCACAAGCTTTGATTAGCTGTTCTATGTCTGCATTGATGCTAGGCCACCATGCGTATTGACGAGCAAGCTGTTTTACTCTTTCTACACCCCATTGTGATGTATGCAGCAAGTCTAACACTTTACTCTTCAGAGCCTGTGGAATGAAAACTCTAGTAGTTTCATCACGTTGCAAAAGGACAGCCTCCCCATGAACAAAAAGAGACTCCCTCATATTCCAATATGGCTGCAAATGTTTATAGCTAGCTGTAAGCTTATTGGGCCAAAGGCCATTTAGTATCCACTCTTTCACTGTCTGTAGTGATGTGTCGTTCATGGTTTCTTGTTTAACAGCCTCATCGTCAAGGGGACCATGATCGAGCTCCTTTTGTATAGTGTGTGAGACCTCAATGCTCTCCTTCTCTTCATCATGGTCAAACTTTGGGTCTGCTCCTATAGGTAACCTGGACAAGCCATCTGCATTGCCGTGCTGTGCTGTAGGTTTGTACCTGATGTCATACTGATAAGCCATCAGTGTGAGGGCCCATCTCTGCAGTCGCTGAGCTGTTAAAACGGGAATATTCTTTTCTGGTGAAAACATGGCAACCAGGGGTTTATGATCAGTAATGAGCGTAAAATGTCTCCCATATAGATACTGTCTAAACTTAGTCACTCCATATATGATAGAAAGCGCCTCTTTCTCTATCTGTGAGTAATTCTTTTGGTGCATGCTCAATGTCTTTGATGCATGTGCTAGTGGTCTTTCAGCTCCATTTTCCTCTTGTAGGAGTACTGCCCCAATTCCATAGTTAGATGCGTCTGTTGCTAGAACCAGCGGTTTACTCTGGTCAAAATGGGTAAGTTTGGTAGCCTTGATGACACTTTTTTTAAGAACATGAAAGGCCTTGTCACACTCGTCAGTCCAGTCAAACTCGACATTTTCATGAAGAAACTTGTAGAGATGGGCTGCTTTGCTAGACAGGTCAGCAATGTATGAGCCATAGTAGTTGATCTTGCCCAAAAACGCCTGTAGTTGTTGTAAGTTCTGTGGTTGTGGAAGCTGTTCAATGGTATCTATTGCAGAATTCGAGGGAGTCTTGCCGTTCTTGTCTATTATGTGACCTAGGTATTCAACAGCATTCTTAAAGAACTCGCATTTTTCTCTCTGTATGCGGAGCCCGTACTCCTGTAGTCTAGCTAAGAGTTTGTCGAGATTAGACCAGTTCTCACTCTCACTGCTACCAGTGACAATCAGATCATCCAAGTATGCTGCAACTCCAGGTAAGTCAGCAATCATTGAGTCCATGCGTCGCTAAAACTGTGCAGGGCTTGATGCCAATCTAAAACACATCCTGTTGTAGCAAAACAAACCACATTGAGTGTTGATGACACACAACTTCTTTGCATTATCATCTAACTCTAGTTGCAAGTAGGCATCTGCCAGGTCTATCTTGGAAAAGTGTACCCCGCCTCTCAACTTATCTAGCAACTCTTCAAGGCTTGGTAATGGGTGTTGATCAATTGATATTTGTTGGTTCAACATCTTGAAATCACCACATATACGCACTCTTCCATTTGGTTTGGAAACTGCTACTATTGAAGCAGCATAATCACTAAAGTCCACATGTTCCAAAACACCAGCTTTAACTAATCGATCTATATCTTCTTTTACAGCTTGGCATCTAGAGAATGGCACTACACGAGGTTTAGAAAAGCTTGGTGTGCTTCCTGGTTTCAAGCGTACTGGTACTTTTACCTTTTTACATCGGCCAAGACCTGTCTTAAAGACATCAGAGTACTTAGAGGAGAGTGCAGCAATTTTGTCCTTAAATCCAGTAGGGTTACTTCCTGTGACAGTACAGGTAACATCACAACTACCCTGTGTCAATATAGCTAGCCCCTTCTGCGAGAGACCAAATTTGTCACTCCAATCTAGACCAAAAAGGTTTGAGCCTTGTGTTGTGATTACAACAAGAAGTTTGAAATTTTGTTTTTCCACATCTCCTACCTTCACACTAATTGAACATTGTCCTTTAATCTGTAACTCAATCTGCCCATACGCTTTAAGATGGGTACTGACAGGTAAAAGGGGGGGGGGTGATCCAAGACTTTGGTAGCCTTGCAAATCAACTATAGAGCAAGTAGCCCCTGTGTCCCATTGAAACATTGCCTCATGACCATTGACAACAGTTTTAATCTAAACCTTTCTATTGACTCGTTGGAAAAGATTATCTGAAACTGCATGTACTGAATGATAAGGTTCACTTGCATCAGTGAGCACACTTAACACAGAGTTTTCAACTGTCCTAGTAGACTGTTCTGTCTGACTCTGTGCTGCTGTCTTAGCCATACAGACAGCCTCAATGTGACCTTTGACCTCACATTTCCTGCAGACAAATGCTCTGCAGGGACAATTTTTTCTGTCATGTTTAATGTAACAGCTAGGGCAAGACTTCAACATACCTGTGTTCTAAGCATTAGCTTGTTGCTGTCCAATGGTTTGTTGACCTCGGCGTGATCTTTGCTTGTACTGACCTGACATTTTGTTTACTGTGTCTTCAATAGTTGGAGAAGTTGTCTTCCCCTTGAGAATTTTATCGGTCTCCATTGTCTTGATGAATGCTGCAGCCTTCTTAAGAGCATCATTAGGAGAGGGATCAGCATCGAGTAGACACTGGCGACGTACATCAGCATGTGGCGTCTCTAATGATTATGTCACGAATTTGTTCATCAACATAACTAGTGCCACAGCCTGTGCTTTTGCACGTGAAAGCACAGTGCCGTGCGAGTCCACAAAGTTCTGCAGCCCAATCAACATAGGACTGACCAGTCTTCAGCTTACATTGAGAAAATTCAAATCTTGCTGCCTGAACATGTATGGTATCTGCAAAGTGTTCATTAAGTTTCTCCGACAACTCAGTGAATGACTTGCTTGTAATATCCTCTGCGCCAAATAAGTTTGACAACAAGTCGTATGTCTCAGCTCCTACCCAAGATAGTAAGCATGCTCGTTTCTGACTGTCATCTACCACCTGATACACATTAAAGTGCTGATTGAAACGTTGAAGGTACTGGTTCCATTTTTCTTTACCCCTGTCGTATACTTCAAACTTGGGTATGGCGACAGCTACTGGTATTGATGCAGCACTATCACTCTTGGTAGCTTCAAACAAGGAGATAAACTGCTTCTGTAGATCAGTGTTTTGCTGCTGGAACTGTTGTTGCTGTTTCTGCATAGCATCAATCAAAGCTTTTATGTTAGGATCCATAGCAAGACAATAAAAAAATGCTGGCTGTGAGTCCACAACGTTCTTTCCGGACACCAGTTGTTGTATTGTAGTTGTTGTATTGTATTATCACAATAAGTCTTGTATCACAGAAAACACAGCTAACAGGTAAGAAGCACATAAAGGAACTGACTTAGTTAGCAAGCCCATAGCTATGGCTTATTAGACAATTATGTGATTATAGCACAGCTAAAAGAAAGCTGACTGCACAGCTAATATGTAACAGTTCTTTGAATTGTTTAGAGTTTTAATTTAGTACCTTATTAATTTGTATCACACTTGTTCATATCTGACTTACTTTCCATACATGCACCTCTTACTTAAATATCATACATGCATATCATTCATACATAATTGACAAAAATTCCACATGTACATCTCAGACTTCATCTCATACATACATCTCTGACTTTTATCTAATGCATTCGTCTCTGACTTACATATCATATGTACATCTCTGACTTACATCTCATATGTACATCTCTGACTTACAAGTCTTATGTACATTTGAATGATATATAATAGATATATCTCTGACTTACATATCTCATCTACATCTCATACTTACATCACACACATTCATCTCTTATTTGCACATAAATAATCTGAAAACCCAATATTCTGATGAGGTTATACTGCGTGTTCTGCCTGCTTACCAGCTAGTATAATAATAGTTATAGTAGAAATACTCAAACACTCAGTTTGCCCACTGCATGTGGCTGCCCTGTATTTCTGTTTCTAAAGAAAATGAACACTCAAACATGACGGCTCTGTGTGCAATCAAAGATGAACATACACATTGCAGTTGCTCTAAATAGCTAAAAACAAAAACCTTTTGTGTTTAGCTTGGCTTATGATGTGAGTAAAGTGGAACTTTGTACATTTATGCTATAATAAGAGCCATTATAAATGTATTCTGCTTTCAAAAGAGAGTTTTTCAGAAAATGTGAGAGCAATGATAAGACACAAGTCGTTATAATACATGTTATATGATCACTGTTGTGTTCTAATGATGAGATTAAGAAAACATATTTGTGTCATTCGTTTATCGCAGCTCTTTATCCAGTTTATAAATAGAACATCTAACTAGTGTTTTAAGTAATACTTATAGAGAGGTCTAAAAACCTTCACGCATTTCCTAGGAGTGGTTCAATTTGGTTCCGCTAGCCTTCCTTCTGGTGCTAACATTCTCTTTTTCCCATGTAGCAACAGTGTTATTCTAGTGTTGACCAGAGTGATTTCTCTATTCATACAGATATTTTAGTGGCTGCATCTGTCATCAATCAGTATGTCAGTGACTACGCCTCTGTCTCCCTTGACTATAAATAGACCTTCAGCCAAGCAACCACTTTCTGTCAGTCGTCTATGATTTATGTTATTTTAGCCAACCTATTACTTTGCCATGAGTTTGTATACAGTGCTAACTCTGTGTTAAAATCCTGAATGTTGAGTTTTTATTTGCTATGTGACCCAGTGTCAGGTCAGCTATGTGTTGTGGTTGGGCTGTGGCTGGCTGCACCAGTGGAGGCAGTCTGCCTACTTTTGTGATTAAGGATCCGGTTAGCAACACCTGTTATCTTGCCAGTTTTTGTCATTAAAATATGAAAATAACAGTTATATTCAATCCTGTACCCAACCACCACTTTAAAATGACTCAGCTTGCCTTTGGATGCCAATGCAGCAGCACCAGAATGTTTTCTTGCAGTCAGACATCTCACTACATATCAAAGCTTTTCTTAGCAGAATTTTAAATAGCTTGTGCTATCCATCATATAGTCAAGCTATCAGTCAGCACAGTATTTGTCATCAGTCGGGGAGTGTTAACTCCAAAACCTAATGACTGTTGTTTCTGGAATCGCAAGGTAAATTTCAATGTAATTGTAATGTTTTATTGTTGTTAATTCTGTCGTATGTAATATGCTACTGTATTGTGGTTTTATACCATTTTCAGTTTTTGTAATTTTATTATCATGTGTTCAGTCATGCTATGCAATGTGTCAATGCATTCACTCTCAATTAATATTTCCTACATGTATTGCCATCATATGTTATGTTTGTTTGTCATGCTTTATTAGTGAGTATTATCTGTTCACATATCAGTACCTTTGTGTAACCTTTTGACAGGTTTCACAGTCAAGCTAAATTACTACCAGTTGTATTGTCAGCATATGATAAACAAATAAAATCAGCAGTAATCTACAGTGATCAGTGCAATTTTCTCTTGGCACAATAGTGGTTAGCCAGTCAGTCTGAAAGCTCCAGGTCTTACACTGAATAACCGATGCTAGTGACAAAGAAAAAAATGCGTACTAATTTTGCTAAGGCTGGTTTACATAGCTGGAACAGTTGGTTCCAAGTGGCACGAGTTTTATCACCATACATCACTGTTGTGGTCTAACGAGGAACTTTAGGGCATGTTTGTACGTCACCCATCAGAGCTGTTTATCTTACTACTTTATAAATAGGATATCTACCCAGTGTTTTGAGCATGTACATTTTTGCTAAGTCTTATAAGGAAATGCTTGTCCCAGTGTTAGTAAATTATCCATCCAAGAAAATGTAATCTTTCTTAAGATTTGATTTGTCATGAAACGCTCAAAATTTTACCTTTTTACTCTCCCATCTTTTCCTCGTCACAAAGGGTCCTCAACACAAAAAGTTCTCATTTCAAACGGTCCTTATCACAAAGGGTCTCCACTACAAAAGATATTCATCACACAGGGGCCTCATCACAAAAAGTCCTCATCACAAAGGGTCCTCATCACAAAGGGTCTTCATCACAACGGGTCCTCTTCACAAGGGGCTCTATATGTACTTGCAAAGGGATTAAATCACAAAAGTGTCCTAATTACAAAAGGGTATTCATTGCTAAGGATCTCCATCACAAAAGTCCCACATCACAAGCAGTTCTACTTACAAATGTTTTTAATCACAAAGGGCTTTCATTGGTAAGTTTTCTCATCACAAAGGATCCTAATCACAAAGGTCCAAATCGCATAATTTATAATATTGTTTGTTTAAAGTGATGAAAAGAGAAAAGTAATTGTTTAGGCAGCTAATTTTTTCTAGTGGGCCAATCGCCCATAAGCTAAAGCAATTGATATATTTTATTATTTAATGTCCTTTGCTGATAATTGTCTTTTATTATAGGCCTACGATTAGTTTAATTAAAATAACGAACATAGAAAAATGATTAATTGGACCGCTACTTTCTTTTAGTTGACCAATCAGTCATAAGCTAACGTGATTAAAATATTTCATAGAATAAATACTACTGGTAAAGTTCTCAAGAAGTTCTCAAAAAGGTAAAAACTCCTTACCGTACATACTACATTTGGTACACACATTATAATTTTGCGTTTTATTGCAGATGATAACCATTAAAATACACTAAATACAATACAGTTTCTGTAGGTAACTATTATTACTAAAGTTAATATACTATATTTGTAACTGCCCTCCCAGAGACAACGTGGAGTTTCGAACGGGTGTCATTTGTTAGATAATTTTATTTGCTGTTATAGACGTAGACACCGTAAAACTACAAATTATAATATGAAACATAAAGATAAAATAAAGCAAACAAGAATGCTATTTGATAACAAGAGTACATATAATATCAATATGACATCAAATGTTTAAAACAATATTTGAAGAATCTTAAAAAGTCAATATTGAATAAAAACAAACTTATAATGAGTACATACCTCTATCACCTTATCCAGGAGAGAGTTAAAATGTGGTTGAGTAAATATGTATAAGTATGTCTCTCTGGGTGAATATTAAAAACAGTAATAGTAAGTGAACAGAAACAGAAATTCTGTACAACCTCATTCTCTGAGGTGTTAGACTGAAATGCCAAGAAAGATAAAACCTATGCTAAAAACAAAAAGGAAAATGGTGATTCAGAGTATATTGCAACTGTGAGGACACGGTCAGCGGTTTGGAAAAGTAATAAACTCTATGTGGCTGTGGTAGTTGTTTCGGTGTAAAAGGCTCACTAATGTTCTTGTAATATGGGAGCATTTGGCAATTTTAAAAACAAGGTGATTAAAGCAGTGAGCACATTGGGTCATGACCTGACTGGCAGCAATGCGACAATAGACAAGCGGCCATCAATGGCAAGATAAAATTTTACATTGAACAAAGAACCTTACAATATTGTTGCTAATTGTCAATAGGTACACATTTTTATAAAAAAAATTTGACGATTTTTACCAGGGGGTGTTTGCATTGTATAATTACAATCGTCTCTATACCCAGATATACGCTTTTTTCACCATACGATGCCAACACTGGAACGAATTAACATCGTATCTCGAGGGTGCACTGTACTTGTAAACTAGATCAAGATAAATCATAGTGACATACGCTTACATTATCGAACGTAGAAAAATGATTGATTGGACAGCTACTTTTTCCTAGTTGACCAATCGGCCATAAGCTAATGGGATTAAAAATATTTCATAGAATAAAATACTGGTGGTAAAGTTCTGGTTTAAAACAGCAAATGCTTTAGGTAAGTGCCTTTTTAAAAGGCCAAGCAAGATTAATGATAGCCAGTATTTAACAAATGAAAGAGAATTGTGGGTCATTTTATGGGTATTTGCTGACCCTATGTGGCTGCGTGATAGGGTATGTGAATTACTGTGTTTGAGTGTAATCCATAATAAGTACATGTAGAATGGTGGTAGTGGGCTTTTATGATAAACATATATTGACATTATAGATTACACAATTCGCTACACCATAATTACAAGTCAGATAGAAATACAACCATAACACTTCTTTGAGGATTAACAGAGTTACAACAATAACAGTTGTTTATCTATTGATCAAAGTACTGCCTCAGTGATGTGTGAAGATTGTTGGAGCTCTCCATAAGTGATACACAAAAGACTGAGATGTTTTATTTGTAAATTAGCAAAATTAACCATCATTGAGAATAAAACCCCCACAAGCTTCTTCAAGTTCTTCATTGGACCACCACAGTGCTGTACTTACTTAAATAGCAATCATGTCATTAATAATCAACTGTTCCTGCTCTGTAAACCAACCTCAGGACAATAGTACAGATTTGTTTCCTGGCCATTATAATATGTTATTTAGGCATTTTGCAAGGAGTTATCTGCAGTTTGTTTTATGTCAAGTTTTATCAAGTTTTATGCACTTGAGGCATAATGAAAATTTCATACTCGCATGCCCAGTAACACAGTAATATAATTGATATATTGTGTTACATTAATAGTATTTATATGACTACTGATGGTATAGGTTTATAATTAGGCCTTGATAGCCCCTCCACCCAGTGCTACTATCATATTCTTCCCATGTAGCAACAGTGTTAGTTTAGTGTTGACCTGAGTGACTGATTTATTCATACAAGGAGGTTGAGGACTGCATCTGTCATTGATCAGTATGTCAGAGACTATGCCTCCGGCTCCCTTGACTATAAATAGAAACTCGACCCAGCAACCACTTGTTGTCATTCTGTTTTTGATTTCTCTTATCCTAGCCAGCCTATTCAGCTATAACAGCTTCATTGTTACTCTGTACTTGTAGATTAGATCAATAGAAATCTAGTAAATGAAATCACTACAAGTGTCAATAATATTGTACACTTATATTGATGAACAGAGGAAAATGATTATTTAGGCAGTTAATTTCTCTTAGCTGGCAAATCAACCGTCAGCCAAGGCAATAGAGATTTTTATTATCTAGTATTATTTGCTGATAATTGTCTTTGGTAATACAAATACCATCCTAGTATATGCGAAGATTACAGCTGTCAGGAGTGGTAAACAGAGCATATGTACATAGTTTATGCAATTATTATCTTTCTGTACCACCCAGTTTAAATTAAAGGGAAGGGGGGCTGCTTTGGCCATTTGCCAGGTACTATTGTAATCCGCTTTTTACAGAGAAAAAAGCAGCATTAGGTTTTTCAAAATATATGTTTTAATACATAAAATATATCTGAGTTGCATGTCTAAATTACAGAAAGTTGTAATTACTAATCACACCAGCTATGGTGGAATAAGTGATTTTGGCCAACGGTGCCCGTGTTACCCCTATACAATCCACGACAATAATTGTCTCATCATAGCATTGCAACAACCAGAATGCTGAGTATTACCAAGAGATCATAAGAATAATACATTTAATCTGAGCCATTTGTGTCAATAATTCCACCCTATCATTGCGGCAGGAAGGAGCAGCTTTAACCCACCTATAAAGGCGTGAAAGCAGTCAGCACTATGTAATTTAAGAAAAACAATCAATTTTAATCTGGAGGATTTTTAATAAAATAACGTTTATTTATTTCAAGTTTTCTTTAGTTTGATAAGGAGCCAGACTTTATATAACTGGAGTAACTAACAGCTGCTGTAATACCTCTAATTTTACCCTATTAGGAACTATTAGTCATGTTCATCAATTCGACATAATTGCTGCTTCAAATAGCAAAGTTATGAAATTTAAAAGAAGAGATTTAGTTATATATTGCGGTTGTTAAAGAAAGTCTAACTGTGCATTGCATATGGATGAAGAGACAAGGTTGAAAGAATAAGTATATTTAATCAGGAATAATAAAATGCAAGCAGGATGTATCACAATATAAAGAACAACATCATGTGATCACTTTGACAATGCGTGTCTTCTAGTGGGGCTCGCGCGTGTCCTTATTTACTATAAGCCTGCCCTCTGGTTTGAGGGCTGGCTGGTCAGTTCTCTTGTCATTGCTCATTGGCTGGTTGGGCTAAAACGTAGGTCACTTGGCATGTTTAGTGTCTGTCTGTGTAGATTGTCAGTCTCCGCTGCCACACTATTAACTATCCGGGTGGTGACATTGATTGCCTGTCATATTTGTATCACCTGGAGTCTGTAGGTACGCAGCAAATTGTTCCATCCTCCTCTGAGTAGCAGCCAATTCTGAATAAACAGATATTTCTCATTATAAGTAATATATGAACGAGGGTTACTTTTACTAATGAGCAGGGAGATATCAATGACAAATCTCTATCAACATGCTAAAGGCAGTCTAAAAGTCAAACTGCCGCCATTTTGATTTAACACCATGAACTTACGCAGTAAATTCTTACATACTATGTAACTCAAGCAGCATCAACATACCCACATAAAGTTACCAGGAGTGAGTCATGATTGATCATCCACAGCCTTATAGAATCAGACCATCAGAGCAATACCACAGCTAGTATAATATATAGTAGTAGGTAATTTATAGGTTACTAGCATTGGGTAATACTAGATGGTCAACATATGAGGTGGAGAGTAAATAGTCTTCTAGAACATAGGTGAAAAACCTTATGTTACATGTGCCACACTGTTACTGCATATATTTGTGCTGCATATATTATACTTATATAATTGTGCTGCATACACATATATTGCTGATGTGCTGCAATATATACATGCTGCTATGCTACCTATATATAGCTACATATGCTGCAATACACATATATTTATGCTGCATTATATTTTACTGCATATTTTCGTGTAAATAGATCTGCCTACTCTGAATCTGACATGCATAGCCAATTACAAAAGTATAACTGACTTCTCTCCCTCAGTACTATAATACTAACAACGGGCAGGTGAACAATAACATAGGAAGTTACCTTCTGCCTGCTGCTGAGTATCTCTCTGTAGAGCTGAGACTGACTGGTTGCTTTCTATCTGTAGAGCGGATAATTTTTGGTCACTTTCTCTCTGTAGAGCAGTAAGTTTCTGGTCACTTTCTATTTGCAATGTTGTTGTTCGTTGTCTAGCGTCATCCAAAGCTATAACAGAGTGAAAAAAATTCCTGATAAATATTCAACACATTCACTGCTCACATTTGACAATGACAGCAGGTGCTGCACGCATTGGCGCTTGGATGTACCTTAACACATTTACCTGCTAACAAAGCTTTGATATGCATTGTCAATTGCGGAAGCAAATGACGTCTCTTCCTTAGTACTATACTAACAATGGACTTGTGAAACAATAACATATGAAGTTACCTTCTGCCTGCTGCTGAGTATGTCTCTGTAGTGCTGAAAGTTTCTGCTCACTTTCTCTCTGTAGAGCTGAAAGTTTCTGGTCACTTTCTCTCTGTAGAGCTGAAAGTTTCTGGTCACTTTCTCTCTGTAGAGCGGAAAGTTTCTGGTCACTTTCTAGTTGCAGCGTTGTTATTCGTTGTCTAGCGTCATCCAAAGCTGCAACAGAGTGAAAAAAACTTGCTGATAGATATTCAAAACTTTCATTGCTCACATTTGACAATGACAGAAGATGCTGAATACATTGGTGAGTATATGTACCTTAGCACATTTACATGCTAACAAGGCTTTCATATGCATTGTTAATTACAGAAAGAATTGAACGACTGAGCATAAAGGCAGGAATGTAAATGGTAGGGCAGAGACTGAGGGGTGTAGAAGCGGGGACGTATGTAGAAGCACTGAGGCAGTGAGTGGGTCACATAGGCAAGTGCCTAGAGGCAAAGGCAAGTGCCTAGAGACAGAATCAAGCTGGCCTGGCAGGTGAGGGTGGCCGAGCTCAGTCTTGAGCTGTTCTATAAATATACTCTATGTACATTGTATATAGTAGCGTAGAGGCCGGCGATCTTGCACACAAGTAGGCAGGCAGAATATGTGGAGTGCAGATTATGTGGAGTGCAATCAGCAGTGAAATTGCGCAATCGGCCTTTACTTGGAATCAAAAGCGCATGAGCATCATGGACTCACACGAGGTTGCGACAGGTTGGCTGGCTGACTTCCAAGCAGGTGGGGCAAACAGGCTGTTAGGTGCTTTTCGTAGGAGCCGAGGCCAGCGTACTACTAATAATAGCTTGACTGCACAGCTAGCTGAACGCCGCAAGTTTGATCGAGCTTCTTGCCAGGCAAATCTTTTGTGAACATTCACACCTATGCATTCCGGCAGGCTGCTCACTTGATGAAGTTTCAATACACTCACTCTAATTCAAAAGTAAGCTTATTTCCCTTGCTGAATAGCGGCCGACCACTAGATGCATTGTAGTAGTACTGAGTGTTTTATGCGCAGAAGCCATTCGTGCTCAAGAAAAATGAAACTTTTTAAAAAGTTATAAAATTTTGTAGTCATTGCCAACCAAGCCAAACCTACCGCAATATGTAATGTGTGGTATGAATAAAACTAAGACATCATTTCATATCTACAGGACTTAATGGAAGATAGGTTGAATGCATCTGGCATAAATAAATTTTGAAGTCATTTTGTAAGAAGTCCTCCAACCAGCACCAGCAAATATGAAAATCTGCCAAAACTCAACATCATACTAGTTGTTCCTAATACACCTGGCTTAGAAAATGAAACTACACAATGTCTTACAGTCCATAACAATGACAAATCAACTGCTTTGAGTTTAATATTCATATCAAGGATTACTGTTGTTATAGATTTAAAGCCTGAATATTAAAGCAAGAAGCTGCTACAATATGTACTTTAGTCTGTCATTCAGTTTACTACTAAACATGATAAAGGATAGAGTCATGTTATGTTAGGAACAATTAAAATACTGTGGATAATCTACAGCAGTGGAAAATATGGTTGTAATACTATCTACTTTCCATCAAAAACTGCTGCATAGATGATTAGCTATTCATAAAAAGGAATGTAATGTTTAACCTCTAACCTCAGCTTGAAGGAATGACTCCCTAGTCTACCACTACATACAATACTCATAGTATCATGGCTATTGTGGCTACATTTCAAAATACAGAAATATTAATAGACAGATTAGTGTGGAACACGAGGGTCAAGCTACTGAGTCTGCAACAAGAAGTTGATATTTAAAGAGCTGCTAACATCACTTCAATCCCACCAGTTTTGAATATTAATATTAATTTAAATACTCAGACTATAAACTGTTCAGCTGGAGGCTGGAGACAAGCAGCACTCTGTCTATGCAAGACTCAGTGAGTTTACAGGAAAATAGAGATGCAATTATCCAGGGTATGTCCCAGGGTTCAACAGTAAGTGTATACAATGAATGAATTACTAGCATTTAGTTTAGATTTTCAGTAGAAAGTGGCTGAGACTGAAGAGTTTAGCAATAGAACAGTTCAAGTGAGTAGTTGGTATCACACTGTATAACAATCCTACCTTCTAATACTGGCTGCTTCTTCCATCTCCTCAACAGCTCCGATGATTCCTTATTTTCCCTTAACTCAGCAACCTCCAACGGAGTCCTTTTGTCACTATTCTTTATGTTGACGAGTGAAGAGACAGTCACTAGAGACACGGATCCTAACATGACCTTCAGAGCAGTTGTCTCTCCATAGTATGCTGCACAGTGTAGTGGAGTGTAGAGGATGTTATTCTGTATGTTTAATAGGGAGTCTCTCTGTAGTGAGGAGAAGCTGTAGAGGAAAGACTCTATACACTTGCTACTTCCATACACTGCAGCCAGTGCTATAGCTGTGCTACCGTATCCAGTCTTCTCAGCTACAAACTCGTACTTTCTCTCATCACTCACTGTGTCTATCAGTAGCTCTACACACTCACTGTTGTCTCCCCTCCATGCAGCAATGTGTAGTACTGTACATCCATCCTTCTCCTTCATCCAGAGCAACTCGTCTGCTGTTCTTCTGATTGGTGAGAGAAGCAGACGACAGATTTCTGTGTGGCCTACATATGCAGCTACCATAACAGCTGAGTATGAGTCATGCTTGATAGTAATCAGTAACTTCAGCAGCTCAGCTGGTTGAACTGTTTCTAAGGCTGCCCTCAGCTCACGCATCTCCATCTTTCTCTCTCTCACGTAACTCTTCAGCAGTCCTTCCATGTTTAACTGTAACATATGTACTACACTCTATTAACTGTTGAATACAGTAAAATATGATAGAGAAATGGGTACAAAATGCGACTCAACCGCAGAGTTGGAAAGCTGCCAACCATAACAGAGTGGCTGCAGCTGAACCCTGTATATTTACAGAGTATAAAAAGAGGCCAGGGATGTCAGACTCTGGCAGAGCTGAGAAACATGAAATATCTACAGTAGGAAGTGTTTGCTGGTTTGATTATGACTGAGGAATGAGACCAGAGGCTCCTGACCTTAACTTAACCTCACTACATGACAGACTCCATGAGTCTCCTCAGGGTAGAGAGTGATAGTCTCAGGAGGTCAGAGTTATATTATAATCACACTGACTCAGTGTCTCTCCTCATCTACTCTATTATTCCCAGTAAGTACAATATAAACAGATGTTACTATAATATATAAGTTATATTTACCTGTTGCTATTCTGTTTGTCACCTGCTCTGACTACTACAGGCTTCTTTATAGCTTGTAGCTGGTTATAATAATGTTATTTGTCTCCTGATTGGTTGAGCTGAATAAGAGTTATTCAAACAGTGATTCATGAGGAATTTATCAGACATTGAATAACGGAACAGGAGCTAGTTGTTACTGCATCTTCATGATTGGCTGGTTCTACAGCCTTGTAATAGGCTAGTTTCACTTTCGGTTTATTATTTAAAGTAAAGTTTATCTGCTTAATTTCATATAATAAAATAACAAACATTATGTTACTTTTACTAGTAACAGCATGGCCTCGGGCACTATAAATATTCACATTGTGAATACTGGCAGTAATGTGACGAATAGCAATTTTTTATAAATTAAACCTTTATACAATTTGTGTTGCTACAATTAAATAGAACTCAAGATAAATATCCGTTGTTGATTAACATGTTGGTACTAAGTACAATGCTTTATATTACATTTTAGTAATAATTAATCACAAACAGTAAACAGTTAATGAAAATATTTAAAGACTCAAGTAAGTACATGTATGTTAAATATCCCAGCATATCAGCCACTTACACTGAGCTCGCAACAACAGTGCATAACTTATAGACACCTGCTAGCCAATGTCACACACAGTAAGATAGCTAGTGGCAGGTACTAGTCAATGTCTACAAATTAAGGCTACTGTTTCTCAGATAGATTCCCAAATACCAAACACTTAGTTCAAGGGCAGATAATTAACAGCATTGAGGTCAATGATGCTTAAAAGCTTGTTACACTTTTCAAAGACACATGAAGTTTTGTTTGAAATAAGGATTTGTGTGCCCATTGCAAAATGTGGCCATAGTTGTGATAAGGTATGCCTGCTTAAATCAATAAAGTTAGATATTTTATCTTTAGTCAGTTTATCATGTGACAAGGCAAGCTGGCAGTGAGTTAAAATTAAAATTAAATTAAAATGGTTTAAATTTACGATGGTATGGGGGCGACCAGTTTTAGTCTAAAAGTGGTGCTTAGCGATGCCGCTAAAGGTTTATCATTTGCATGAAATGCAACACGTAGGTGTTTTGCTCTGCTCAAAAAAATGTTTGGACGCTAATACCATTTAGTTCAGCGCGCAGAAAAAGGGTTGAGGTCAGAAAACATTATGGAGGGTATTGAATAGTAAAAAAATGTTTGTTTTATCGAATGCAACAATCAAAACACAATTAGTGAAGCTAACGAGCAAATACAGTCAAATATGGATAAATCAACGTCACGGGACCGAGCGAAAGTGTTCGAATTATCAGAGCGTTCAAGTTAACAGAGCACTGTCACAAGTCCATGTATTTACTTATTTATTAGTAGATACACATACATATACAATCTATGATATAAATCAAAAGCACAAATGGCTTGTTTCAAATTAAATGCTTCTAATGTAAAGTTTAAAACGTTTTTATCAAAAAGTATAGCAATTTTCCTATCACTTGAAATTGGTTTGTTGTTTGAGGTGATGTTATTGCCAGGACGTTGTTTAGATTGACATTGGCAAAACTTGATCGTTGTCGAAATGCTAAAAAAAAAAATATTTTTCTTTTGAGCGTTTTACCCACGATCAATTTTGCCGATGTTTCTTGAAGTATATGCAAAGATTACCTCACGTTACCTTGCTTCCGAAGGGCGATCGCGAAGCGGATGTCTGGTATAAATCAAATTTCACCAAACCTTTAAAAAAGACGTTGACAAAAATATTTTGCCGACGGTGGCAATAACGACGCTTATGAATTACGAAAAGTTGAGGTTTACCTCTATGGCTTGGAATAAAGTGATTTTCTAAAGCGGTAACAACCGTTTCGGTAGCCGTTGGGCAAAAAACAGTTCGAGTTAACACTGTTGAGTTCGAGTTATCTATAGCAACTTTTCGTTACGTAGGAATGGACCAAAATAAGCGTTCGAGTTACCATGTGTTTGAGCTATCCGTGGGCGAGTTATCCATGTTTGACGGTATTCGGTTTCAATAATGTCAATTTTTGTTTCTGCAGGTAGTAAGTATAGTTTGTTTATGTCACTTGTTTGTGAACGTATGCATTTGTAACATCTGATCAATTATTACTATAAAGCTTATAAAATTCCAGATTTATAGCATATATTATTTAATAGCATACTTGCGGTTATCCCAACCCGGCTTGCAATGGGTCGACCCTCATAACTCCACTGCTATTGCATGTAAATGTCAGATTAGATTAGATCAATAAAAAAATTCGAAGCACTAACACATTGCCAGGCAGGGCAACAGAATAACGTGCTATACGTATCATCGCACATATATTAATTGCAAGCAATAGATATCAACCGGTAGAGATATTATTCGGCTTCCCATGCTTGTTATTTAGAGAACCTCAACAAGTTAGCAGATTTATTACTTTCAAAAGAGTTAATGACATTTATGTTAAGACATTGACTTCGCCTGTAAAAGGGTCGAGCTTAGCTTCTAAAATTCAGGCGAGCTATTTGCAAAATACAATACCACCGTCTGTTGGACCGCTATTATAAATAGGGAAAAGGTTAGAAATAGAATGCAATGTCATTCAAATAGAGGTTTCACAGTAATTTTAGTAGTAAACAATTCTAATTTATAAACCGAACATCCTCTGACATACCCTCCAAGTCAACTTGCTCTGTCATTCAGCCAAAGTTCCTCCACAGATGACATAGTTTCATATGAGCAATGTACAGAATAATCCCCATGTATAGTGAGAATACATTGTCAACCTTTGGTTGGGTGTATCTAATCCTCAGATAGTTATCGACGAGTAATAAAATTCTTGATGATATCAAACTTTTTATCACGTTGACCTGAAATTGTAAAAGAAGATGGAACTGTTCTGGAAGAACTAGTATGATTGCTACTCGCCATGATGCGCCTTAGATAAAAATTTGCTTATAAACACACAAAATCTTTAATAAATAATACAGATGTGATGCAGGATGGAATGAAAACATGTGATACCACTTCTCTATATATTTAGAACACAAGAGAAACAGAGCTATAAACAAAGTAATATTAATTAATTACTAGTTACAGTTGATAGCTATAAAGTACTATAAACTTTACTATTATTAATATTATAATTACTATTATTACTTGTTACTATTATGTCTTACTGAGAGTCTCACCATAGAGTTGACCTCCAGCCCTCTGCATCACACTCAAGGCCCACCCACTATCCTCTATTGTTGAACTCAAACTGACAGTTTTTAGCTATTGCCACACAAGGTGGGACCACCCAATCTACAAGTTGAGCTATTTTAAAGCAGTGAATGGAAATGAAGAGAGCACTCAACCAATGTGACCAGCTGGCATTCACCAGATTGTTTTCAGTGTGTTACTATATGCTGACCCTCACCTCTTCATTTTGTGACGATCACCACAGCATTTAGGTTATCTAACACTCCTTGATAAACTAGGTTAAAAGATTTGCAGTGAAAAACCTGCTGATGATGACAGTATTTTTGGTAATCTATTTAGTAATATATTATAGTACAAAGATATTCTTAGATAGCAATATTAATTTCATGTGGACATCCCCTCTTTTCCTTTGTAGAATACACAATAGAATTACTGTATGCCTCGACAAAAGAGCGTTTCAACTGGTAAGAAATTTGAGATACGAGAGGAATTCTGAGCCAATACATGCCTTGAGATATGAGACAAATTAGAGATACTAGCATACGATACAGTTTCAATGCTGACGAGAACAGCATCGCTCATTCTTTCTCGTCGGATAAAAATGATAAAGGAAGCTAGCTATGATTGAAAGTGATGAAAAGTATAAAAGTGAAACAAAATGATATTAATCAGAAAAAATAAAAAAGGAAAACAAAATTTGAATAAGCTTAAGGTTAAATAAAACATTATTTACAATTATATGCATAGTCAGCTAAATTAATTTAGGCTAAATGTAAAGTTTTTTTACTGTTGCGAAGCGTGACAAAAGTGTAGTGTTCAGAATGAGTTGTAGTCAATTATTTGACTAGAGTTATGACTAGAGATTATGACAAGTTGTGACTAAAGGGTAGTATACAGAATGAGTTGTAGTCAAGTATTTCCTGAACCACTGCTAGCCTCTACCGTCTGTCTCAAAGGTGAGAACTCTATACAGTACTGCATATAAATATGTTGTTTTATTGTAGATCATAACCATTAGATAGGTACTTGTTACTTTGTGACTGTGGGTAGTGAATTAGCCCAATGAAAAACACATTTCCATTGTAATATCCACTTTAGCTTCTTTATTCTACTGGAAGGAACCAATTAATTCCTTTGTATTTATTACATAAGAAAAATTGTTTTGAGATATGAGAATTAAAATGGGAGCTATGTTCCAGAACTCATTAAGCTCGCATGTTGAAATATGGCTCTATTTCTATTGATGAACCAGAAGATATTAAACGGGAGACAAAAATTAGTGAGGAATCATTATGTTAACATCTCTAGATGCTTTGACTAGTAATACATAACAGTACTTTGATATCCTAAATTAACACTCTCCCTATAGCAATTCCTATCTGATATACCGTTAAACCTCTGAACGCTACCTACATTTGAATACCACCTCTATTTGACTGTCACTTTGACTTTCTTTGACCTTTATGAACCCATAATAACAAGTGATCAGTAGAAAAGGGCCCACAAAACTGTATTGCTAATTAATCGCTAACAATAATAAAAATCGTTATTAATGTAAACGATACGATTATGTTTAAAAGTGATAATATTTATGTTTCGCTTCGCCAGTAATAGAGCTAAATTTATCTTTCGAGAATTCTGACGAGCCGTTCAAAAAGTACACTGCCCACCTCTATATGAATGCCACCTCCAATTGACCACCACTGTAAAAAAAGGGTAAAAAATAGAGCGCCATAGCGTTCAGTTAGAGGTTTTCCGGTAATATACTTTAATACACAAGGTGAAAATTTGAAATTAAAACCAAAACGATTCTTTGAAGTGAAAAATTCTAAAAAAGTCAAAACTTTCCTCACTCTTGTTTTCTATTGGACATGACATGTACTATGAATTCTCTAACAACTCTAATTCTCAGAATAAGCGAGTAACTGGGAAGGGAACAGCACAATGTAACAGGAAGGCTACACAAGAAATACGGCAGCTACATGTAGTTGTGATGATCAGGGTACATGATGAGCTGAGATAAGCAAGTCTTGTGGGTGGTGAATAAGGGAATATATCTTTAAAAATAAATATTAGTAATGACATGAAATCTCTCTAAATAGGTAAGGCATAAATGCTCTGATAATGAAATGCTTGTTGTAGAAAATTCATGGTTGATGAACGTGACAAATGCTCTTATTAGTGTCACTAATTGATCATTTTCTAATCATTAGAGCAATATGCATATGGAGAGTGTAACTCCCAATTTACAGACATGTGCAGGTCTATGTGATAGATAATCAAGTATCCCTAATTTATGATAGATATTGTTGCACCATAATTGTTCTATTCCATCTGCTAGTTAATGAGGCTGAACAATCAGATTATTTGAACATTGAAGAGCACATAACTCCTGAATGTAAAAAAAACGTATAATAACGAGATCTTTTTGATGCCAGCTGTCATATTGGAGGCAGTAATCAACTAAAGGGACAGATTAGACTTGAACTGTGAGAATTTTATAGAAATACACTGTTACAGTGGTAGTCAGTGTATAAAGTTAGTCTTCAGTTTATGGTTTGCTCTGATTTTAGAATATGGCTGGCAACATCAAGCAGCAGCACTGATAATGTAAACATCGAGTGCAGATGTATGTATAGATGCTTCAAATGAATGAAAAGTTGAAAATTTGAAATTTGAAAATAGGATTTGAAACACAAATACGATGACATGTTGTTTCTGTCATGTGGCTTAACACCGCAGTCATGGACTATTGTGTTGATAGTCTAAAAATAGAATAGGGTAAACTGACTAAATAGATGATAAAGAGAAGACAACTGAATAATAGAAAGCAATGGAAATCTGAGACTAGAAAATAAACTGATATGTTTCTCCTTTTATCTCATCAGACTTTAAGAGCATGAAAACTCACAGTCAAGATTAAAACTGATGATGAGTGAAAAATGCGACAGCAAAACCACAACTACTAAAGAACACAGAAATACTGTTTGACAAGTGTTTTGACATCTCCCAAAACATCCAGCTCAACTTGAGGTTTCAACAGAATCGTTTTGATCTTAAAGCCTGCATACAATTAATGAACATAGCTTGGCTGGTTGTGACTGAGTGTACACTGCAAATAGCTTGAGGAAAGATTTGGCTATTTGAAATGACATCATTCCAATAAATAGGGGTGGAAAAGGCACTGACTGAAAATGAAACTAGTGTTTGGGTGTTGTGAATGTGTTGGAAACTAACATAACTGACTTATTCATAACTCTAACATATTCAGGAGTATATTAATGAGCTTATGATGGTAGAGCTAGCTGAAGGACTTGGATGAAATGTACCTGATCATAGTACTACAAGAGTGTATATCTATATATGTATACATATATATATATATATATATATATATATATATATATATATATATACACTCTTGTAAAGCTATGATCAGGCACATTTTTGATTCCTAAATTTTAATCGCTATAACTGGGCTGGCGACATACTTTGAGATTTATAAATCTCAAAGTATGTCGCCAGCCCAGTTATAGCGATTAAAAATTAGGAATAAAAAATCTGCCTCGCAGATGATTTGATCTCAGAACCTCCGTGTCGGCAAGCCAGCAATCTAATCCACTACACTATGATAGCAAAACTTGCAATGGCTGCTAGAATTTTTATTGCATCGGTTAAAGTAATCAAGCTTGAAGCTCATGGAGTCATTAACTAAACAATTGATTATAGTTACGCAAGACGTAACTATTATTTAGTCGTCTGCAGACGCAGTCATTGTTTTAGTAAAGATAAGTTTACCTTCGCTGACTTACCAAGTATGTTACTCAAATTCATTGCATTGTTGTTTATCACTCGTGCAACTCTGCCGGGCATTAGGCTAAAATATATAAATGTGGGAGACTGTCTGTCCAGTGATAGAGATCAGAATTTAGTGACAAAAATATGCTTCACAGATGATTGGACCTTGGCACTTCTAGAGGTCATGAGCTTACCCATTAGACTATGCCTTCAACTGAACATAGCAATCAATAATAGTGAAGATATTCATTAAGTCGGTTATAATATGCATAACGACATTGCATCTCATGCTGGGTTCTCAGCCTCACCAGATGAATGCATGGTGTAGCAGGAGTAACAAAAGCAGCTTATAAACAGTTGTAGGTAGTATAGCTTAGGGATGACATTTGTTGTTTGAAAAGGTGTTATTTACTATCGTTGGGGTTGTCCCACCGATAGTGATAGTATCGAATTATCAATGAGCAGACAGAGTTCACCGATAGTTATTAAGTGACTTGGCAGCTGGTAAAACTATCGAATTATCGTGCCTGAAAAGATAGAGGATTGTGGGAAAGAATAGGAAAAGGTGTTCGAGTTATCAGAGCGTTACAGTTATCAGAGCACTGACAAAAACTATCACAAGTCCATATATTTATTAGTCGATAAATGTACAAACTATATTTAAATCAAATGCATAGATGGCTTGTTGCAAATTAAAAGGCTTCTAGTGTGAAGTTTAAAAAAAATTTCACCAGAAAGTATCGATACTTTTCTATCACTTAAGATTGGTTTGTTGTTTGAAGTCTTGTGATTGTCGGGACGTTTTCAGATTAAAATTAGCCAAACTTGATCACTGTTGAAATGCTCAGAAGAAAAGACATCTTTTTTTTAGCCAGCTAACCAATGATATAGAGCCCCAAGAAATAATATACAGGGGGCTGTATATCAATGTTTTAACCAAGATCAAGTTTGCCAATTTTTCTTTAAGTTTATTCAAAGGTTAGCTCACTTTTCTTAGCTTTCGGAGAGCCATCGCTAACCGGATGATTGGCAAAATTTGATTTTTGCAAACCATTAGAAAAGTTTACATAACATGAACACTGTTGTTACTTTTTCAGAAGAAAGGGTACGTCAAGTCCACGATTGCTTTCTATCTCTATGTTACAAAATATTTCCTCATTGTGCCCTTGGCGTACTCTCAAAATATATTGTATTTTCTATACTGTCTCATTTTTGTGGATGTCTTTTCTAACAAAGCATATAGCTACAATTACTCTAGTCTCTCAAAAGAAATAAATTGTTTCGAAGGAGATTGTAAGCCTTAGCACCTTAAAAATCTACAGTCTTTACTACCACTCACACAAATTAAATTTCAAGATGTTCAGAATAATGTGCAGTTAAAATTAGATAAATTTTCCAATTAACTAACGGGACCGTATCTCCTCACCTGGAAACAATTTGACATATTTGAGGCTTACCACAGCAACTGCCCTCCTAATGTACTAGTCGTAGTAGTACTCGGAGGTTTGACCAAAGTTCATACGCTTATGAAACTTTTGTAATAACTTCATAAACGTTTGATGGAAATTGTCCTATCTTGTAAGAATTTATTTTATGAAGAAAACTAAGTAACTTAGATAAAATGTATGTTTTTGGAAAACTGATTTTTAATTTAATTTGCAGCATTTTTATAATATTTTTCCTTTAGATTTATAATCAAGAGCAGTACATGGTGATTAGATGGATAGAGACCAAACTTGTTCAGGAAATAAACGGTATTTTTATTTAATACAGTAGAAATGTTGGAAATGAAATAAAGCAGGCATGTAGGAGCTGCAAGATCAAGTCCCAAAAAGTCTGTATTATGCATGTAGTCTGAGTCATCTTGTCTATTATTAGAGTCAAAGTCTGTATATAGTTTTAAGTAGTTGAGTCAATTTGAGTCACTTCATTCCAAGTATTTATCAAGTTAGTCCTTGCGTTTGTCATAGAGTCGATAGCCGGTGCGTTGGGTAATGCTAGTAAGTATGTCTAAAAGTTGTTGTTACCATAGTCTCTGCAATGTTGTATGAGATTGGGCCTTGCAGTGTTGGTAGATTTGTTAGTTTCAGTAGAGATTGAAAAACTGAAACTGAAAAGTAATCAGAAAAAGGAGTCGTTTAGTGAGTTTGTGAAGAAACATGGTCTCAGCTCGTGAAGACTTCCTTTTAAATGGAAAACAGAGTTGAATGTTTACAAACAGAATCATTCAAATTATAGTTATTTAACAATAGCAATTATCATGGTTTGAAAACTTAAAAATAAATGTTTTATACCAGCGCACGAGAAGCAGTATTTGGGTTCATATGAGACTAAACAGCCAACTAAAATTATCATATCACACAATTCAGAGGTCTATGGATGATCTGCTGACAATGTTGTAGGTCCTATACATGTTAGTAGGATCACTTTAAAATCAGTCACCCCTAACTATAGCTAATAGATAAACCATCTTTATTAATATACTTTTTAAGTTTTCATTAACTTCCCCAAGGATCTGCTTGAATACAAAGTAACAACTCAGCTGGTCGCTAGTCGGTCGCTAGTCGGTCGCTAGTCGGTCGCTAGTCGGTCGCTAGTCGGTCGCTAGTCGGTCGCTAGTCGGTCGCTAGTCGGTCGCTAGTCGGTCGCTAGTCGGTCGCTAGTCGGTCGCTAGTCGGTCGCTAGTCGGTCGCTAGTCGGTCGCTAGTCGGTCGCTAGTCGGTCGCTAGTCGGTCGCTAGTCGGTCGCTAGTCGGTCGCTGGTCGGTCGCTGGTCGGTCGCTGGTCGGTCGCTGGTCGGTCGCTGGTCGGTCGCTGGTCGGTCGCTGGTCGGTCGCTAGTCGGTCGCTAGTCGGTCGCTAGTCGGTCGCTAGTCGGTCGCTAGTCGGTCGCTAGTCGGTCGCTAGTCGGTCGCTAGTCGGTCGCTAGTCGGTCGCTAGTCGGTCGCTAGTCGGTCGCTAGTCGGTCGCTAGTCGGTCGCTAGTCGGTCGCTAGTCGGTCGCTAGTCGGTCGCTAGTCGGTCGCTAGTCGGTCGCTAGTCGGTCGCTAGTCGGTCGCTAGTCGGTCGCTAGTCGGTCGCTAGTCGGTCGCTAGTCGGTCGCTAGTCGGTCGCTAGTCGGTCGCTAGTCGGTCGCTAGTCGGTCGCTAGTCGGTCGCTAGTCGGTCGCTAGTCGGTCGCTAGTCGGTCGCTAGTCGGTCGCTAGTCGGTCGCTAGTCGGTCGCTAGTCGGTCGCTAGTCGGTCGCTAGTCGGTCGCTAGTCGGTCGCTAGTCGGTCGCTAGTTTGTCGCTAGTTTGTCGCTAGTTTGTCGCTAGTTTGTCGCTAGTTTGTCGCTAGTTTGTCGCTAGTTTGTCGCTAGTTTGTCGCTAGTTGGTCGCTAGTTGGTCGCTAGTTGGTCGCCAGTTGGTCGCTAGTTGGTCGCCAGTTGGTCGCTAGTTGGTCGCTAGTTGGTCGCTTGTTGGTCGCTAGTTGGTCGCTAGTTGGTCGTTAGTTGGTCACTTAGTTCCTATAATGTATGCCTATAGAAAGCTCATCTCACAATTGAAAAATCTAATCTTTGCTTACTTTTAGCAAAAAGCTCAATACCAAAGGATTTTGATTTGGTAATTAGTAAGAGTTAATCTTATACAAATAATTGTTTTATATATATTTTAGTAACATGACCCGCTACCTTAAACTGTAGTGGTTTACACATTAGAGGTATCGCTAGGTGTGATAAATATACAGCAAAGGAAAGGAAATGCCATAATTGTATTGTTGTGTTATTGACTTTGAGATATATTTCCATTGTAAGTAGGGGTAGAGATGCCATAGAACTTGAGCTAGTTATACAGTAGATTAGAGAAATATACACTGTGTAGCTAAGATTACTAATGAAGTAGAGCCTTTGGAGTTGTACAAAGTGAAATTGAATATAGATATAATGTGAAACTTGAGATAGCCATACAGCAGTGTTATGGGTATAGATATACATGTAAACCAAACATACATTTAGACACAACATAAAGCTAGTTATTAATGGAGCATTGCGCGTAAGTCGTTTACCAATAAATTGTTGCTGTAGTTTGGCAATGACTGCAGCAAACTTAAGCATGTCTGAAGTGTGCTCACAAAACTTGGCTATGCTCACTATGCAAAATGGATCCCCTCATCGTGAATGGGTTATTTTCGGCAGCAATTTGATTTACAATCTCATGAGTCGACTCTAACACAACATAAACAAGCAGTAAATTTTAATATTTTCTAATACTTTTGGTACCTTCTTGGTTGTGTCCATATTTAAGATTGCATATTGATCAGTATCTATTTCGACAGCCGATGGGCAGTATGATGATATCATTTTAGGTGCTAGTTTCAGCAAGTCAAATTTTAAAATTAAGTTAGTCAAGTTTTATGGGTTATCATCCCAAGTCAATGTAATTATTGTCAGGTCTAGGAGCCTTTGGCCTAAAATAATCTAAGAACTTAATTCGAAACAGAAATTGCATAGTAACCTTGTGAATAAACAGCATGACTATGTAGTATGACCATATAACTGCTGACTTTCTTCAAAACTTACATTTTAATAAGGCAGCGGGCAGCGATGACCGAGTGGTGAGTAAGACTGGAAACAGAGGAGAACAACTTTCAAATCTCAAGAAAAGCAGCATTTGTTATTGCTGCAACTGAAAGTGCTATCTAAACAGGATCTATGACATCATTAATTGGCGTGGAGTTCATGACCTCTAAATAATGCAGTCTCATTGCCCTTTTTCATGGATAAGACTTGGTACTTGTAACAATTTGTGCTGGTTAAAAAGGTTGAAGATTTTGAGCAAGTGTTACTCATTTCAGCTAGAATCAAATTCAGGTTGTAAATGAATGAAATTGATCTTCCTAGCTACATATTAATTGGTGCAATTAGAATATTTTCTATAGCATCTAGAGTTGGTAACTTCAAAGGATAGGCTGTAGAGGTCAGTTATAACATGCTGTTGTTATGGTTTACCTAGTTGTTACGGTTTACCTGGTTGTTATGGTTTACCTGGTTGTTATTGTTTTACTCGGTCGTTATGGTTTACCTGGTTGTTATGGTTTACCCGGTTGTTATGGTTTACACGGTTGTTATTGTTTTAGCCGGTTGTAATGGTTTACCTGGTTGTTATGGCTTACTTGGTTGTTATGGTTTGCCTGGTTGCTATGGTTTACCCGGTTGTTTTGGTTTACCCGGTTATTATGGTTTTCCCGGTTCTCAGGGTTTTCTAACTATATATGTAGCTAGTATGTCCCTTTAGGTTGCCTGTTAGTGGTATGACTATGGTATAAGATTTACACATCAATATTTTAATTTCAATATATGCTATTCCAGCAGCATCGATGTAACTTCTGTAAAATGTTTCAGCCCTAAATTTGTGGCATTAACCATGGAGGTGTACAACTTATATAGGAATTTAATATGGCAATGGGATCTACTGGTACTGCTTTAATAGCTGAAAAAATAATAACACGTTTTACATTGTCTATGCAAAATAATTTCTTGTTTAGAGCTCAAATTAATATCAACATTTGAGTTGTCACCTCTTCACCATGCTTCTTGAATATGCATTTTTTGCTGACAACCTTGCTATGCTTTCGGGTGGGTAAAAGTAAAAGTACCTGTTAAACCTGGTTAAATAGCTTGTACTAAACATTTGAGGGGAGAAAAGTTGTCGTTCCACCCTATCTCTGTGGTCCTGAGATTTCGATGTTTACATAACAAGAACACTGTTGTCACTTTTACAGAAGAAAGGATACAGAAAGTCCATGATTGCTCTCTAGTGATGTTATAAAAAATTTTTTTTCCTCATTGCACCCTTGGCAAACTCTCAAAATATATTGTAATTTCTATACTGTCACATTTTTGTGGATGTCTTTTGGCTACAATTACTCTGGTCTCTCAAAGGAAATTAAACGTTTCGAAGGAGATTGTAAGCCTTAGCACCTCAAAAGTCTACAGTCTTGACTACCACCCACACAAATTAAATTTCAGGATATTCAGAATAATGTGCAGTTAAAATTAGATAAATTCTCAAATTAAAGTTTTAATGTAATAAAAAGGCAATTTCCCCTCTAAAAAACTGCCCAAGCTTGACTGTTCACTATGACTTCCACAATATGCACATCTATGCATATAAATTGGCATCCTGCAGCAGAAGACAACTCCTTTCACTAGCCAACTTTTACCATCAGGCCTGTTAGTACCAGGGCAGTAATCAGTGCAGGTATTAGTGTGGCAGTTAAACTATGAGTTGTGAGTTTGAATCCTACGTGAAACAATCCTTTTCTGAACATTCAAGCCTTTCTTCAGTCAGGCGGATGTACATGACTCTTATTATAGTAAAAAACTATGGAGTACATCTGCAGATGTCTATAACCAGCTGGATTGTGTGGCCTCTTTGTCTAGAAAGTAAGAGAGTCGAGGGTGACTGACTGTGTTACAAATAGAATATTTCATTTAATGAAAGTCGTGTCTGTCTAAATCCAGGTTTGGGGATTAGGATAAAAGACTGCTATGGATATGATTTGAACCCTGGACATTCAACTTAGTAGATCAAACCTCTAACACCTGCACCAATCATCTGCCTTCAGACATCTCTGAATATTTTATGATATACATGTACTTATATGCTGATTTAGTTTTTGCATAGGATTCTTTGTCTAGCATTTTTCTGTGTAGCCTTACCAAAGATGTAATGGTGGTTTGCATTCATGATAAGTGAGAGTAATTTGGTTCATCATGCTGCCGTTATGGTGATATTGAATGAACTTTGAACCCTTGCGGAATTGTCTTTCGTTTTTGTTAAAACTAAGTCATGGGCATACAGCTTCTATTGAATCAAAACTAGAAAGTTTCAATACCCTAGGACACTTATATTTCGCTAGTATTTAGTTTCGTGAGTAGCACACAGAGTAAAATTTC
Source organism: Watersipora subatra (assembly GCF_963576615.1). Taxonomy (NCBI): domain Eukaryota; kingdom Metazoa; phylum Bryozoa; class Gymnolaemata; order Cheilostomatida; family Watersiporidae; genus Watersipora; species Watersipora subatra. Next base: position 1,501,074 of record NC_088716.1, read on the forward strand.
GCTGCAACTTAATTTCGCAGCTCTGATGAGTGCGAAAATATAGTGATGTGAAAATAAATACAGTGGAACAAACAAATTAGATTCCTCAGGTCCGGTCCTCTAGTAAAAAAAGTTGTTATATTTGCGACTAGTTTGTATTTGTAACCCGCAGGTATAAATGTATGGCAGAAATCGATAATTCAACGTGATCGCTTGCTGCCATTTGTTTCTTGGACTATCAATGACGTCTCGGTCCTTTCCGTCGTGACCGATATGGTACCAATATTAGATCTCAAGTATTTATAGCAAGCGATGGCCATGGCACGTTTTGAGTTCACAATATTTCAAATTTAAAAAAAATCAAATACAGTACATGTCTCATAAAAAAGAAAATAGATAACAACCAACATCACAACCAGAACTGTATAACATGGTTGGACCTGGTGAGGGTTGTTATCGTTTTTGGTTGGCAGTAAAATTCATCACTACAATAAGTATTATTTAATTGTATGACTTCACCTACCAGACTTTCATCCTCATCAGTTACAAATTCGGTGACTAAACTGATATCATCATCTTCTTCGTTTGTCTTGGCTTTTCCAAAAAAACTTGTTATCTTAATTTGCATTGCCATGCTGCTCATTCGGTGTATTAACGAATTTACTAGAGATTTCCCAATGAGCTCAATCACACACAAAATTATCTGCATTTCTAATATCACGATTTTGTTGTGGATATCAATGAACTACAGGGCCGTATTCCCTTGGACAGCTGGCCGGCTAAGACGCCCCAACTTTTTAGGAATTTCATAGTCCAACGGCTATAGAAAGGTTTTTATCGCTGTTGAATATCACTTTATTCGAAGCCATAGATACAAACGTCAACTTTTAGTAGTTCTTAGGCGTCATTATTATCTTCATCAGCGGCAAAATATTCTTGTTAACGACTTTTATAAAGGTTTGCAAAATATCAAGTTTTAGCAAACATCTGCTTGCCCATATCCTACTTAATGAACTTGAAATAAAATCGGCAAAAATGATCTTTGTTAAAACGCTTAAAAAAAGATGTCTTCTTTCTGAGCTTTTTAACTGCATACAAGTTTTGCCTGTTTTAATTTTAAAACGTTTTGTCAGTCACATCAGCTAAAACAAAGCAAATCTCAAAAAATAGAAAAATGTTGATACTTGCCAATAAAATTTTTTAAAACTTCACGTGAGAGGCCCGGCTAAGGCCCTACATAAGAGAAACCTGTTGGGAGCTTACAGCACCCCCCCCCCTTCTCCACACCCCAGATGTTCATAACTAGTCGTCTAACATTAGCCCCCCCAACTTGCAACCAGTGAATACAGGCCTGCGTAGAACATAGCTATTTAATTTCGAAATTTCGCTAGTTCGTTATGATAGTTTAGTTTCGCGCATGAATTTTTCGCGTGATGATGACTCCGCGAAAACGCGAAAGTTAGATGCCGCGAATACTTAAGTGTCCTAGGGTAATAATTTCATTAATAATTATTGTTCTTTTGTTTGTAGGGCCAAATCTGAATGTGGAAAAGCTTGCCCACCTGCAGTGATTATCACATCATATGTACCTGGTAATACTTGTCCGCTCCCAATGCTGGCAGGACATTGTAGGGCGCACCTAAAATCACTGAGGAATAGAGGTGACCAATCTATTTACAAAGGTGGTCAAAGAACGAGAATAGATTCCAGTGAGTAAAGTGATTAAGAATATAACTGTTTACGAGAACTAAATTGTTGAGAACTGTTTAGTGCTACTAACAATTCGGTATTTACTATAATAAGAACCGATCGTCTGAAGCCATGCTGAGATCATTATAAAAAAGGATTCCGTGACCTATAATCGAACCCGGCTATTAGACTTCCCAACTAAGCTATCTACTACCTTTGCCACTCTACCACCTTGTTGCATTTTAGTAGAACTGTGTGCATACTTATCACATATGAGGATCTCTCATAGCACTTAAGACTGCCAGTTACTAGTTTGTGATCATTGCTTCATATCTGTTTCTGAAGCCATTTCTCCAGCTAGCCATATTTACAATACTAACAATAATTGCATTAGTTACCTTGTTCACATTACTTGCCATGTTAATTACTGTAAATTGCTTCAGCTAGTTTATGGGATGCTAACAGAAGACTGTGTTTTATATGGTTATACAGCGTCTAAACATAGGTTACATAGCCTCTAAACCTAGGTTACACAGCCTGTAAACATAGGTTGTATAGCCTCTAAGCCTAGGTTATATAGTTTCTAAACATAGGTTATATTGCTTTTAAACCTAAGTTATATTGCCTCAAAACCAAGGTTATACATCATTTAAACCTAGATTACATAGCCTCTAAACCTAGGTTAAATAGTCTCTAAACATAGGTTGTATATCCTTTAAACCTAGATAAAAACTGAAATGTAAAAACTTACTCCAGTTCATGACAAAACTGTGAAAAAGTATGGTGTGTTGAGTATGTATGAGCGATAATATCTTTAGTGAAGAATTGGGTGAAAGTATGGAAAACAAATATTTTAAAAAGTAAATTACCGACCATAAATCATAAATTGGCTACTATAATTAATTCCTTTTATATTTATTTTTTTATTGTTTATAGAAAATAGTACCCTAGTCATCTAGTGCGCTGTTAGAGATTGTCTGATGAGCCCATTAAAGCACATCAAATAATTAATTGCCCAAACAATGTGAACAAATGATAGGCTTTCGATTAGCGCAGCTTTTAGAAGTTCTAGTCCTGCGCTAAGCGATTTTTTATCCTAATCTCTAACCATGGATTCAGACAGATCTGAATAGCGATAATCTTGTAGTTAGCCTTAAAATGCCTATTTCTTTCTATTGCCGCTCTTGCAAAACAAAATAACGTACAGATAGGATTGTCTTCATTGCGGTATGCAGTATATACAAGTTCTATGAAATTATTGTTTGCTGTGATAGATCGTCAAATGTGTCGACAAACCAGAGGGAATAAGTCGCCGCAATTGGTCAGAAATCTTTTGAGGCCATCGGATAGGTTCAGGCATTACACGTCGGTCTATCAATGTAAATGTTTCAAGTCGAGGTATCATTCCAAGATAACCTTTATCTCAATCTGGACCTTTAGAGACAAATAGAGACAAATAGAGACATATAGCCAAAGGACTGGTACACAACATTCTAATTATAGCAGAAAAATACTTTTATTTACTTTGTTGTAAATGTGTTAAATATTTGTTACTAGTTTTACTTCGCCGAATAGACCTAAATGTCCAAAAAATAAACAGATCATCGTATTTGGGCGTAGAAATGTACTTATTGTAAAATTACAGCGATTATAAAACAATTGAAATTCATATGAAAATGCTGCAGGTAAGATACAGCCAACAAATTTAAAAGTTGAGTCTATTTTTTCTTTTTATATGGCAAATAGGGGGAGTTTGAGAATATCTTGGGATGAATGAGGCAGTGTACACATATTAGGCAATTTACAAGTGTTTTGCTCTTTCAATAGCGTAAATTTCCTACAACGTAAACAGACATGGAACGGATTGTTTAGGTCGCAGGAACGTCTGCTGAACTGAAAAGGCTTTATTCAATTATATAAAAAGGTTTGTTGTAATTTTTTGCCTCAAATATAATTTGTAAGCTTTAGTGGATCTGTAGTAAAGCCAGTCATATCAAATCTTAGTGTTGCATCTGAATCAAGTAACTGATTAATTCCACTTGCAGAGTCACTAGGAGTGTGAGAAAGTATGTCCTCTTAATACAACTACCTCACTTCTATTTCTAGCTCAGACCTGTTGACACCTGTCAGCTTCCATTAATAACTGGAGGGTGCCTGGCATTCTTTTTGTTATTGGGTAATGAAGGAAGTGTTGGTGAAACTAAGGTATGAAATATCAGACAGAATAAGAAGTTTCATGTATGTAAGTTGAATTGTTATTTCCTGCCTGTGCGTCTACCCCCACCCAAAGACTAACAACTAATAACTGGCTTTTAGTTAAAACTGGACAGCTATTGCACCATGATATGGTTAGGAGGCTATATGCATTGTCTCCAGATTATAATTAACTAACAGTGTATTATGTGAGTAACTATTTTAACCATGAGCTGAGTCACTGTGAATACCACAAGCCTAGTAGTGTAACTTACCACAGTGTTGGCATATGGCCAAGAGTCACATGGTACAGCTTTAGTAGGGTTTGTGCAGAGTATTTGATTGATGAGTTTATTTATTAGCCAATCATATCTGTACTTAAACAGAAGGAAATAGTTGAAGATGTATTTGCATCAAATGGTAGTTGATTCTATCAGACAGTTTTAATATTATTCTATCATTTGCTAATGTTTTTGATGTTTGAAGGGGTCTGACTGATAAGATGTTTCAAGGTTAAAATCGGTGAAAAGTTATGGCTGTTTAAACTCTTCAAAAACATATTTTTATCACAATTTCTTCTTAGCAACAACCAGCCGTGTCAGACGTATCAGGGTTACAGATTTTCCACTCATTGTACATCAATAGACTTTAGGTGAATTTTATTGAACAATAGTACTACAGACAGGGATTATTTTATTGTTAGCTGTAATAATATTGATAACTCCTTTGACTTGGACATGCTCGCAGTAGTAGGAGAAATGGCTGAAAATGTGTCTCAGTTCATTCTGCAACACATTTGGGGCTTTTTTATGGCATCATCGGTTGTTAAATGTTATGCTGAATAATTTGATTTCAAAATAATTTTTTACAGATGGTGTGGTTAAAATTTTATGATGGTTTACATGTATATATGCACCTTTATCAAATATAAGGTGTTACCTCTGCAATTATGTCTCATTAAATAAATTAATTTGGTAACAAAAGAGTTAGGTAAGAAATATTTACTGTAACAATTCACTGTATCTCCGAAGCCAGGATCTGAGACCAAAATAAAAAATTGCCTTGCACAAGACTTGAACTCATGATGTTTAGCATAGTAGTTAGACACTGTAATACCTGCACCAATCAATTTGCCCAGTCTGTTCTTTATCATACCACTTGATGATCTCTCACTGCACTCTAGATTTTCTGGTTACTTTATTAGTGTGCAGTGCTGGTGATCTAGAATGAACTTTGAACACTTGTGGAATTGTCTTCCATTTTTGTTAAAGCTATGTTATTAGCGTGCAACTCCTACCGACTCAAAACTAGGAACTTCAAGAGTTCCTTTGTTTGCAGAACTAGTAGATATTTATATTTATTAGTTCTGTAGTTTGTTGTATATAATAACACCCACACCCAGTACTTTACTGCTACTTAACTATTATTATATCTTACAGCACTTTAGATTGTCAGGCTACTAGTAGATATTTATTTTGATTTGGGTGTTTCAGCTGAGACTTTCATTCATTTTGTTATTTCAAGTCATCTTCAAAGAATATATTTGAGTAAACTTTAAACAAGGAGCGTTTTGGTTTTTCTTTTTCAGTAGTTTTAATCTGGAGTAATCTTTAAATGCAATCAGAGTTTTATTATTAAAAATCTGATATTTGACCATTTTATGTTTGTATGAGTGTCTTTAAATTATTGTTGTTATTATTTTTTATGTTAATAAAATGCCTAAAAGTGTACTGTTTATTTTGACTTTCAGCTTTTTCAATATATGCTGATGAAATACTAAGTTATTTGGCCTTGTTATTATACATAAACTTTTTAAATTTATTAAAAGTTTGAAAGAAATGCAGAGGCAATTGTTAATATAAAAAACTGCCCAAGGTTTGACTGTTCACTATGACTTTTACATTTTGCACATCTATGCAGTTAAATTGGCATCCTGCAGCAGAAGGCAACTCATTTTGCTAGTCAACTTTTACCATCAGGCCTGTTAGTACTAGAACAGTAAACTGTCATATCAACGTGATTAATTGCTGTCATATGGACTCATCACTACTAATTATATTATCAAATAACACCCTGACAGTCTGGATTTTTGTGAGAGATTGTCATGTGTAATAGCTGCATGATTATCATTAATTGATTGAGTTGGTAAATTAGTGCAGGTAGGAGTGTATGGTGCAGCTAAACTAAAGGTTGTGAGTTCTAATCTCGTGTGAAGCAATTGTTTTGTAAAATTTAAGCGAGGCTTTAATCGGACGGGTGAACTGGCACGGCTTTTATTATAGTAAATATTGTTTAATACATTGTGTATTGTGTATTACGGATTCAGCAATACCCATACATGCGGGTATCGATTACCAGCTGGATTGTGTGGCCTCTTTGTATAGAAAGTAAAAGAGTCTAGAGTGACTGACTGTGTTATGAATACAATATTTACTGTAATGAAAGTTGTGCCTGTCTGAGTCCAGGGTTGGAGGTGAAGATAAAAGACTGCTATGGATATGACTTGAACCCTGGACATTCAACTTTGTAGATCAATACTTTAACACCTGCACCCAACCTCTGCCTTCAGACATCTCTGAATATTTAATAAAAAACTTGTACTTATACTCTGTGTTTAAGTCTTTGCATAGTATTGTTTGTCTAGATTTTTTCGTAGTCTTAGCAAAACTCCAATTATAGTGGTTTGCACCAATGAGAAGTGAGAATTCACTTGTTTATTACAGTAATATTGGTGATCTTGAACAACTCTGAGCACTTTTGAAGTTGTCCTCCATTTTGTTTAAACTACGTCATGGGCATACAACTTCTATTGAATCAAAACCAGGATCTTTCAATTGTTCCGTTGTATTGTAGAACTAAAGCTGAATGTGAAGGAGCTTGCCCACCTGCAGTGATTACCAGAGCATAAGTACCTGTTAATACTTGTCAGTTGCCAATGGTGGCAGGACTGTGTAGGGTTAACTTAAGATCATGGGAAAGGAGACTAGATTTCAGTGAGTAAAGTTGTCAACAAATCTTTTATCAACAAATCAATCTGTTCTATAACCAGAGCCGTGTCTGTCCATTATTTTGAAGTCATGCTGAGAGCATTATGCAAAAATATTCTCTACACAGGAATCGAACCTGGCTACTCGACTTCCTAACTAAGTTATCTACCACCTGTGCCACGCGACCACCTTGTTGCTTTTTAGAATTATTGTACACATACTTATAACACATGAGGGTCTCTCATAGGTGAGACTGACAGTTACTAGTCTGTGATCATTGCTTCATATCTGTTTATGATTTAGAAGCCTTTTCTCAATTATGCCTGATAGTATAACCCGCTTACGTTACATGTCCAGTTAATTACTGTAATTTGGTTGGACTAGTTTATGCAATGCTGAACAAGAATAGGCTACATATTTTTGTATTTATAATTACGGTTTGGTAGTTGGAATAAAATATTGCCCTGTAGAGGATTTGAACTCACAACATGCTGCCTGGTTGACAACACCTTAACAACTGAACTAATCGATTATTTAAATACTTTATAGAATAATTGTACATAAAGCTGTCGTCTAAACTTTATCGAGTGCTTAATCTCTCACAGCACACTAGCCTGTCACCCTGTCAGAGTGCTTGATCTCTCACAGCACACTAGCCTGTCACCCTGTCAAAGTGCTTGATCTCTCACAGCACACTAGCCTGTCACCCTGTCAGAGTGCTTGATCTCTCACAGCACACTAGCCTGTCACCCTGTCAGAGTGCTTGATCTCTCACAGCACACTAGCCTGTCACCCTGTCAGAGTGCTTGATATCTCACAGCACACTAGCCTGTCACCCTGTCAGAGTGCTTGATCTCTCACAGCACACTAGCCTGTCACCCTGTCAGAGTGCTTGATCTCTCACAGCACACTAGCCTGTCACCCTGTCAGAGTGCTTGATCTCTCACAGCACACTAGCCTGTCATCCTGTCAGAATACTTGATCTCTCACAGCACACTAGCCTGTCACCCTGTCAGAGTGCTTGATCTCTCACAGCACACTAGCCTGTCACCCTGTCAGAGTGCTTGATCTCTCACAGCACACTAGCCTGTCACCCTGTCAGAGTGCTTGATCTCTCACAGCACACTAGCCTGTCATTCTGTCAGAGCGCTTGATCTCTCACAGCACACTAGCCTGTCACCCTGTCAGAGTACTTGATCTCTCACAGCACACTAGCCTGTCACCCTGTCAGAGTGCTTGATCTCTCACAGCACACTAGCCTGTCATCCTGTCAGAGTGATTGATCTCTCACAGCACACTAGCCTGTCACCCTGTCTGAGTGCTTGATCTCTCACAGCACACTAGCCTGTCACCCTGTCAGAGTGCTTGATCTCTCACAACACACTAGCCTGTCACCCTGTCAGAGTGCTTGATCTCTCACAACACACTAGCCTGTTACCCTGTCAGAATACTTGATCTCTCACAGCACACTAGCCTGTCACCCTGTCAGAGTGCTTGATCTCTCACAGCACACTAGCCTGTCACCCTGTCAGAGTGCTTGATCTCTCACAGCACACTAGCCTGTCACCCTGTCAGAATACTTGATCTCTCACAGCACACTAGCCTGTCACCCTGTCAGAGTGCTTGATCTCTCACAGCACACTAGCCTGTCATCCTGTCAGAGTGCTTGATCTCTCACAGCACACTAGCCTGTCACCCTGTCAGAGTACTTGATCTCTCACAGCACACTAGCCTGTCACCCTGTCAGAGTGCTTGATCTCTCACAGCACACTAGCCTGTCATCCTGTCAGAGTGATTGATCTCTCACAGCACACTAGCCTGTCACCCTGTCAGAGTGCTTGATCTCTCTCAACACACTAGCCTGTCACCTTGTCAGAGTGCTTGATCTCTCACAACACACTAGCCTGTCACCCTGTCAGAGTGCTTGATCTCTCACAGCACTCTAGCCTGTCACCCTGTCAGAGTGCTTGATCTCTCACAACACACTAGCCTGTCACCCTGTCAGAGTGCTTGATCTCTCACAGCACACTAGCCTGTTCCCCTGTCAGAATACTTGATCTCTCACAGCACACTAGCCTGTCACCCTGTCAGAGTGCTTGATCTCTCACAGCACACTAGCCTGTCACCCTGTCAGAGTGCTTGATCTCTCACAGCACACTAGCCTGTCACCCTGTCCGAATACTTGATCTCTCACAGCACACTAGCCTGTCACCCTGTCAGAGTGCTTGATCTCTCACAGCACACTAGCCTGTCACCCTGTCAGAATACTTGATCTCTCACAGCACACTAGCCTGTCACCCTGTCAGAGGTCTTGATCTCTCACAACACACTAGCCTGTCACCCTGTCAGAGTGCTTGATCTCTCACAGCACACTAGCCTGTCACCCTGTCAGAGTGCTTGATCTCTCACAGCACACTAGCCTGTCACCCTGTCAGAATACTTGATCTCTCACAGCACACTAGCCTGTCACCCTGTCAGAGTGCTTGATCTCTCACAGCACACTAGCCTGTCATCCTGTCAGAGTGCTTGATCTCTCACAGCACACTAGCCTGTCACCCTGTAAGAGTACTTGATCTCTCACAGCACACTAGCCTGTCACCCTGTCAGAGTGCTTGATCTCTCACAGCACACTAGCCTGTCATCCTGTCAGAGTGATTGATCTCTCACAGCACACTAGCCTGTCACCCTGTCAGAGTGCTTGATCTCTCACAACACACTAGCCTGTCACCCTGTCAGAGTGCTTGATCTCTCACAGCACACTAGCCTGTTACCCTGTCAGAATACTTGATCTCTCACAGCACACTAGCCTGTCACCCTGTCAGAGTGCTTGATCTCTCACAGCACACTAGCCTGTCACCCTGTCAGAGTGCTTGATCTCTCACAACACACTAGCCTGTCACCCTGTCAGAGTGCTTGATCTCTCACAGCACACTAGCTTGTCACCCTGTCAGAGTACTTGTACTGTATAATTTCAAATTTTCAACCTTGTATCAAAATAATTCTTATAGACCGCGGAGTTCAAAGGTTATGACAGCTTATAAGCACCTTTGTCAGATATTAGGTTTTACCTATTCAATTATGTCTTGTTGAAGAAATTAATTTGTTGACAAAATAGTTAGGCAAGAAATCTTTACTGTAACAAATTCAGTGTATGTATGAAGCCAGGACCTGAGACTAGGATAAAAAATTGCCTTGCGCAGGACTTGAACTCATGATGTTCACCTTAGTAGGCAGACACTGTAATACCTGCACCAATCAATTTGCCCAATCTGTGATTTATCATACCACTTGATGATCTCTCACTGCACTCTAGATTGTCAGGGTACTAGTAAACATTTATATTTATTTGGGAGTTTAAGTTGAGGCTTTCCTTCATTTTGTTATTGCAAATCATCTTCAAAGGACATTTTTTAATTCTGAACTATGAGCGATATATTTTAATTCATAGTATTTTTTCAAAATCTGCTTTAAGGGTGATTTAAAACTTTAAAAAGGTACTGTGTTTATTTGCATTGTTATTATATATAAACCTTTTTTTCATTTACTGAAAGTTTTAACTCCTTAAAAAATAAATTGCTACTTTAACAAACTGCCCAAGGGTTGACTCTCTTTTATGACTTCTATACCATTATGCACATCTATGGGTATAAATTAAAAAACTGTAGCAGAAGGCAACTCCGGGTATTAGCCAACTTTTATCATCAGGCCTGTTGGTACCAGAACAGTAAACTGTCATATCAATGTGACTAAAGGCTGTCATATGGGCTCATCACTACTAATTATATTAATAACAAACATCCTGACAGTCTGGTGTGTTGTGAGAGATTGAAAGGGGGAATAACTAACTGCATGTTTATTACTAAATGTGAAAAGGTGATCAATTAGTGTGGGTATTGGCGTGTTGTGCTGCTGAACTAAAAGTGGCGAGTTCGAATCCCATGGGAAGCACTCTTTTTTTCATATCTAACATTTATACATTTAGATGTGGCAGCCATGCGGATAAAGCTAAAGCACTTATCATATATCTACAGACTCCTGATGATATGGATTTTACTGGTAATCATTATCACAATACAAACAGTTAACACTCTCGTCTTTTCCTCTATATATTATATTATATTTATTATATTTATGTTTTAATATTTTATTACTGTATAAGTAGCTAGCAAGACTTTGCATGTTTGTCATTATTGTTTTCTTGTTGTACATGGATAAAGTGCTATTGCATCTTCACTATATTAAGGAACAACGACTCTCTCATTATGTGCAGGAAGCACTTGCCCTGCAGTATGAAGGTTTTGTCTGTACTGAACATGTACACTGTGCACAGAGCAGCGGTATAATGTGTTTAATCATGTCTTTGGCAGCTAATAAAGTTTTTTTTGTTGTAATCCGATGCATATTCTTATCTTTTCATGAAGATTAATAATGATACAGTTTCATGCAGAGTTGTACTTACAACAATCTTATAAAGGAATAGTACTACTTATAGTCATAGGGAAACATTTGAGGTGGCATTTGAAGAAATAATTGAGAGTCACTGGTCTAGACTAAGAAGCACATTGTAATCTGCATAGTCTTAACCAATCATATAAAACAAGTCCAGCACTGAAGATATTTTGATCCAGCTATCTTTATGTCGATATATGGCAATAGTAGGTAACTCCTTGAGCAATTGTGTGCACAATTGTTTAAAACTGAAAACAGTTTTTAATCCCTTTTAAGATTATTGATTTTTGTAGCCTCAGGCCCCTTTTTTCATAATTCCATTTATCGGAATCTTTTAAAATGTTAAAGGGTGTGAACGACTGATATACTACAAAGAGCTGGAGGCTTTAGACGAGCGTTGAGAGCTAATCTGTTTAGATACGAGCTTGCGCCGATTTGTTAGTTTGTCACCAGGAGATAAGATTACATACAAAAAAGAACATATTTTACTGATGAGCTGGAAAATATGAATGACAAACCTTTATCAATTTACTTAAGTTCATCTAAAAATCGGAGAGCAGCCAATTTGGTTGAACCTAGTTCTGTGCAATATGACACAATAAGCCAAAACAATATATTGGCCCTGTGAGCTATCTATATCATTCAGTATCAAAACTTTGGAGTTATGCTCACTCGATTATTGTGACGTTGAGCACACAAAAAACGGAAATACAAAAGCGATAAATGTGTCGAAGCACCAAATAATTAGGGGTTGTCTTTTCTCTCTAACAGGGTGTCAAAGCACATCTAATCTAGCGTAGCAATGAAAATTGAGTATATTCGATTACATTTACTTCGTGTTCAAACAGCTTGAATTGAATGAAACCCTTTCTTTGAGATACAACCAGCTGCCACAGTGTCAACAAATTAGCCTGCAACCAGGCGCTGACTGTGCAGCAGCTGGAACCTGCCGCACAGTCATGGCCTGGGTTTAGGGCTGCTGGCTACCAACAAACCAGATCAGATGACAGTAGAAGACCCAAGCTAGGGGTGCTCTGGAAAGCAGCAGAAAAAAACAAACTGCCTGGGAGCGGTTACACAGGTTTGAACTAACAACAAACAACAGGTTAACAAGTCGTTAACTGTCTTGGCTGTAAGGATTTTTTGCTGCATTGTCTCCTTAAGTGTGGATTGGCTGGCTTTTATTTTGGTAGCGGGTCTTGAGGTACTACTAATGGCTGGCACTGGTGCAATCTCAGCATGGTTAGCAGGATGATGATAACGTAAGTGTGAAAAGAGGTTTGTGGTTGAGCTGTCCTTGCTTTTAATTTTGCTAGTCTGTGTATCGGCACACAACTGGCATATTGCTCAATTCTTATTATCCTTGGAGTTTAAGAACAATGCCCGCAGAGGTGAGCGTTTTCTGGTGGCTATAACGTCAACATTACTTGTGCTCGGACTACTCAGTGTACTGCTACTAGCTACAAGCGTGTCAGACTGTGATATCATCTGAATATTGAACCTGCCGTCACCCTCCATTGAATTCTAGCAAAGCAACCTGCAAAATATTAACATGACGCCTTACGCATTGCATACCCTAGATATATGATGATGATGCATACCGTAGATATATATGACGATGATGCATACCATAGATATATGACGATGATGCATACCATAGACATATGATGATGATGCATACCATATATATATGATGATGATGCATACCATAGATATATGACGATGATGCATACCATAGATATATGATGATGATGCATACCATAGATATATGATGATGATGCATACCATAGATATATGATGATGATGCATACCATAGATATATGATGATGATGCATACCATAGATATATGACGATGATGCATGCCATAGATATATGATGATGATGCATACCATAGATATATGATGATGATGCATACCATAGATATATGATGATGATGCATACCATAAATATATGATGATGCTGCATACCATAGATATATGACGATTATGCATACCATAGATATATGACGATGATGCATACCATAGATATATGATGATGATGCATACCATTGATATATGATGATGATGCATACCATAGATATATGATGATGATGCATACCATAGATATATGACGATGATGCATACCATAGATATATGACGATGATGCATACCATAGATATATGATAATGATGTATACCATAGATATATGACGATGATGCATACCATAGATATATGACAATGATGCATACCATAGATATATGACGATGATGCATACCATAGATATATGATGATGATGCATACCATAGATATATGATGATGATGCATACCATAGACATATGATGATGATGCATACCATAGATATATGACGATTATGCATACCATAGATATATGATGATGATGCATACCATAGATATATGATGATGATGCATACCATAGATATATGATGATGATGCATACCATAGATATATGATGATGATGCATACCATAGATATATGATGATGATGCATACCATAGATATATGATGATGATGCATACCATAGACATATGATGATGATGCATACCATAGATATATGACGATTATGCATACCATAGACATATGATGATGATGCATACAGTATTATATAAATTGAATGATTAATAAAACATTTCGTATTCATCTTTCATGCTTATAAATATCTAAGAGGATGAAGTAACAATTTCCCCTGATACATAGACGTTACTAACTTACTATAGTTACTATGTCTGCTGATTTTATTTCAGTATTTGACAGTAAAACTTAAATTAATGAAATAATCACCGTCATGAAGTTCATCTTCAGTTCCTCCAGAGTTGCAACCAAACTGATACGCCAGTCACTCACTGTATGTATGTAATAATATATTTATATGTAATAAAAATTTAATTTGAATTTAAATAATGATGATTCGCAAATAAGTATTATTAATAATGTTATTACTATTAGACAAACAGTGCTGCGTTCTCCGGCCTTAAAATAATGGTAATCCTATTCAACAAATTTTATTATTTATATAATAGTTATCATTTATAGTTTTCTTTACTTAATGCTAAAACGAAAATAATTTAACTAAATTTAACTTAATTGTTATTTAGTTTATTTATTATTATATACAGTACCACATCAAACACAACTAACAACTAGCTATCAGTATCTTCACAAGTACCAGTAATTTTACCAAATGTAGTCAAAAGTATTAACACCCTCATCATTATGTAACATTAATTAGGTTTGTTGCTCTTTTAGTGCCACCATGTGCTACCCAGACCCGTGCCACCCTGTGCTACCCAGACCCGTGCCACCCTGTGCTACCCAGACCAAACAATATACATAGCAGATAATTCCTCAGAAGATTTTCTATATTTTGAAAACATTTATCTAAAATATAAACCTTTTCAGCAGTTGAAACCAGAGATTTTTTGAAGCAAAGTTTGAAGTAACTCTCTGCAACCAATTCCTCCTTAAAAATGGTTTTATGGTTAGCAGTCTTAATATCCTTAGAAACATTCAATTCTCAGCTTTTCAATGATGTGCAATATGCTTGACTTAAATAGAACATGAAGTAAGAAGAATATATTCAAATTTAGTTTAGTTTATGCTAAATGGACTGGGTAACAGAGTCTGGCTGGGATTGTACCTAATGACCCCAGGTGTTTTTCTATCAGAGCTAGGAAAGATGGACTGGTGCTGGACTCGCGGGCTCAGCTGGCTCTCATGGAATTTATTGTTCTTGTAAATCTAATCTAAAAGATCTTTAGTTCCTTTTACTCTTTGCAATAATTTAACTTGAAGCTGATGCTCCGAAAACACTTGAATCTGCCATTTAATATCCTTAATCTGTTGATAATAGAATAGCCTGAGGAGACAGTCTGGTCAGAGCAATACTCTGGGCTGCTAGATTTACTATCCGCCAATGCTGTCCTTGTTCTGCTCTGCATTGGCTTTCACCATTGCTGGCGGCCACTCCTGATCTCCATAACATTTAGGTGGCCGAGTGTTTCTGGCTTGCCAGGGTTGTACCTAATGACCGCATGTGTTTTCTCGCTTGCTTAGGAAGCTGGACTGGCGCTGGTTTGGCAGGCTTACCTGGCTCTCCTGAAAATTTCATATCTTGTTCTAGTTGTTTCTCTGGCTCCTGGCTCCTTTCTGAGCTCCTAAAGCCGGCTTTCCAGCTCTTTGCTGAATGCAGGGGAGGTGTAAGCTTCTGTTTTTGGCTTTGCTATTTCCAGCTTTGCCTCTCCCTTCGGGCTCCTAGCCCTTGCCCCTTTCATGCTGGCACCGTCTTCTTAGCTCTATGGTAGCTGGTGCTTGCCCAAGCACCTCTGGACAGGCAAGCAATGGTTTCAGTCTGCTTTCATAGTGTCAGGGTTTGAAACTATAGATGACCAATAAGTCAGAAGAAATAATAAGTTGTGGAATCACGGAACACCACAACTGCTACAAAACATTGCACTAAGAACTGTGATGCATCAGTAAGCAGACATGAAACATATGGCAATTTCTATGCTGCTGGAAATATCAAGCATGGGAGTTGTCCAACTATTACAGCTGATGCAAAGCAATTATAAAAGACATCAGTTGGATTGGGAGTTGTCTAACCATTTTAATGAAGAGCTTAATGAATGAAAAACAGCATAAAATTGTTACTAAATCACGATTATTATTGATCAACACCACTTAATATGAAAGAGACTAACTGACTACAACAATTATTAATGGATATTCAGCAAAGCAAACAACTCTACAGAGTATCAGGCAAAAATGGAGGTATATCGCCGATATTACAGGAGCCAGCCAAATTTATGACTTGTTGGAGCGAAGAAGCAGCCGGCGTGCACCAGATCAGCAACCAGCCATCAGTGAAAGAATCATTTACAACACTTTATTTAGTATATTTAGTTATAGCTTATAACATCATTATAGTCTAGAAAATGTTGTATTGTAGAGCAGTAGAAAAATATAGCATAATTATTCATTAACTCAGATATTGTATTTTATGAGAAAATATTGACGAAATATTTGTAAAAAGAATGGCATAATATGATAATAGTTTCTCTCGCTTCATATGAATTAGCTAGCTAGTAGCGTCTTAGGACGAGGATTGCTGTAAATTTAATTTTATAATGCTGCCACTGTTAGTTTTTGAGTTATGGCCAGTTTTGTACAATTTGTTACCGGACTTAAAATATTTTTCACTTCTCGTTCGCTTGTCGTCATGGAATTCCAACCACAGTAAGGAAATTTAGCTCCCTGCAAGGAATCTGAAATAGAAATTACACAAAAGCTTACGCAAAGACGGTAAGTAAAACACAACCAACCAATGACATTTGACAATGGCTCAAGGTCAAGTAAAAAAGAGGGGCAAAATCAAGGGAAGAGCAGGAGAAGCTGGCAGGGAGCCAGACGGCAAAGGAAAAGCTGACAGTAAGCCAGACGGCAAAGGGAGCCGCAAAAAAGAGCCAAGATAGGAATAAAATAAGCCCAAGATAGCCAAGGAGCCAGCAGCAACCAGCTCGCCGAGGATAGACTCAACAAACATGATTCACCCAAAAAGAGGTGGAAAGCCAGGAAGCCATAAAGCCCTGAGAGAAGAGAGCTAACTCAGCCACCCCTGTTTACAGTAAGAGCTACTGCTACTCGCATAACAGATACGTACTCATTTAACCTAGTAAGGCCATGACAAATAGGGCTAAGTATATAAGCATATTGTTATTTTTGCTTGAGCTAGTAAGCCTTGACAGAATAATTGTTATTTTGATCTTTGAAGGAAAATAGAGTTCACACCTGCTTAGAAACAAACCACTGGCCTGTTATTGTCAATTATAGGATAATTACCTGCAGAGAGTTGCTCACAAGAAATAATAGGCCTCATAATCTCACAATCCTAACACTACTTGTTGTGAGCATTGATACTTGGGCTCATTATTGGCAACAGTGTGATACTGTCAAACTGATTGCAAGGAAAATTATAGTAGTACTGATCCCCATTGATTGATTTGTTGGCTCAACTTTGCTTTATAAGAACGGTCTGATTTTTGTGGGGCAGAAGTGCCACTTTGTCTGCGGTCAAAATCTGTCTTGGGAGAAATTGAACTCAAGGTCCAGAGGCTAACCATTACACATAGAACCATAGAACCATTGTAGTATTTTACTCAAAGGAAATGCACAAAAAACAATACATTTCATATTATAATTTTAATATCAAATTATTATTATTAGCCTACTTTTTATATTCATTATTATAATAAATTTTAAACAAATATAATAAATTAAATTATTTAAAAATTCTCCCTTGACAATAGCAGACCGTTTTCATAGTAGAACAACAGGGCCAGTTTCAGAACTGGCCCTGTCGTTCTACTAAACACGTATGGTTAAGCTAAACATTTTTGTTTGAAAGGGCCCTACAAGTTTAGCCTACAATTTGGGGTTGTATCCTCGCCTTCTTCTTTTGTTTCTTTAGGAGCCAGGCTCGGTCTCCCGGTGCATATAGTGGAGGCATCTCTTGGTCTTCTTGTCGGATGGCAATCTGCTCCACTAAATCAGTCATGTGTCCTTTCCCAGCAATCTCAATGTCCTCACCATATCTTCATGGGAGGGCTGGGCTTCTGGTGGTTGAGAATTGTATTGTATTGGGTTAACTGTGTCAGGCTAATAGAAGTTCCTTGTTTAATCTGATTTTGATACTTCAAAATAGAGTACTCGCTCCTACAACATAAATAATCTGCTCTCGCAAGGTTTATGTTATCAGGATTTTATGTTATAACAACAGTAAAATACAGTCAAACATGGATAACTCGAACTTCAAGAGACCGAGCAAAAGTGTTCGAATTATCAGAGCGTTCAAGTTATCAGAGGATTGTCACAAGTCCATGTATTTACTTATTTATTAGTAGATACATGTACATATACAAACTATAATATAAATCAAAAGCACAAATGGCTTGTTTCAAATTAAATGCTTCTAATGTAAAGTTTAAAACGCTTTTGTCAAAAAGTATAGAGATTTTTCTATCACTTGAGATTGGTTGGTTGTTTGAGGTGATCTTATTGCCAGGACGTTTTTTTAGATTGACATTGGCAAAACTTGATCGTTGTTGAAATGCTCAAAAGAAAAGACGTCTTTTTCTTTGGAGCGTTTTACCCACGATCAATTTTTCCGAATTTTCTTGAAGTTTATGCAAATATTACCTTACTTTACCTGGAATTCGTTGAGAGCAACACTCCGAGGCAGTTCAATTAAAAGTTTTACGAGGTTTAACGGCACATTGTATATCACTCTTGCTTTTAGAATGGATACTTATTGAATGTACACACGTATTCTGTGTTTAGGTCAAACGATGAATAGTTTTTTTAGCTAAGACAACGTATACGTTTAATTACAACAATTTTTAAGACGTTTTAAACATTCAACATTCCGACGCTGATTCAACATGGAATCAACGTCGGAAAACTATTCATCGCGGGCTAGCCGGATCATGCACTCAAGGATTTTTGCCACGCACATACAAAACAAAAACAACATGTTGTTTTTGTTTTGTATGTGCGTGGCGAAAATCCTTGCGCGCGTGACCCGGCTAGCACGTGCTATTCATCGTATAGCAGTATAAATCAAATTTCACCAAACCTTTAGAAAAGTCGTTGACAAAAATATTTTGCCGATTGTGGTATTAACGACGCTTATGAATTACGAAAAGATGAGGTTTACCTCTATGGCTTTAAATAAAGTGATTTTCTAAAGCGATAACAACCGTTTCGGTAGCCGTTGGGAAAAAAACAGTTCAAATTAACAGTGTTGAGTTCGAGTTATCTATAGCAATTTATCATTACATGGGAACGGACCAAAGAAACCGTTCGAATTAACCATGTGTTCGAGCTATCTGTGGGCGAGTTATCCATGTTAGTATATGTAAATGAGCTCATCTGTTCAAGGATTTCTTTAAACTCACCCTTTTAGCCATACAAAATAGAAAAATTTGACTAAACTTTTTGTATTTGTGGGCTGCCCCATAATTGCTGTATTATTGGTTTGAATTAAATTCTTTTTAATAGAATAGGCATTTTATAGAAGTTGATAAGAAACGCACATAGACTGGTTAGGAAGCTGGTCAAAATTCATTCAAATAGATTTGCTTATTTTTTCATTTGAAAACATTTGAATAAAAAAAACACCCGACCTGATACTTTACATTATATGAATTTTTTCGGTAGTATGAAGGTAAAACGTCAGATAACTTATTTATGTTATCTGGAACTCATATTATAGGAGCATCTACTGTACCTTCATTACCGGAGCCCTTACTGGACCAGCTTTATTTCATTTTTATTATTTTTCTTGTTGGTTTGTGTTTATGATAAACCCTTTCGTTATTAGTATTTTCAAATCAGATATATTTTGCTACAGAAGTTGTCTTCTCTTTTAATCAGTGTTATCAATGGTATACAGCCCCGCCCAAGGATAGCCGACGGCTGTCATATGGACGGGGTTTAATGATCGAGCTCTGTTGGGAGTGTGATAGCCTGTGTTTCGGAGCTAACACAAAATTCTCGCGGGGCAGTCGCGTTGCCTTGTTAGGTTTTGGAAAACACGACTCGCTGTTATCGTTTCATTAGCTCATTCAGTCAGTACACCGCGGTTCACAATAACAAACCTTGAATTTCTACAATGTAGGGGTGACACCTAACCAAAATAATGGATCCATGCAAAATAAGTTGTTTCAAATTACATACGTTTACTAATTTTGAATTTGGGTAAGTTCGTAATATATACTTAAAGTTGAATATAATTTACCCAAAATCGCCCAAACAATGGCCTTTTTTTCCTAGTTTTTGATTAATACCTTGCCACCCCTAATATAAAATGACAAAATCTTTCACCGTTGTCACATTGTTTTACCTGGCCAAAAAGATGAGACAGCAGGCAAAGCTGTGCAGTGTAGTTTTAATACTCAAAATCTAAAAACAAAACCAAATTTGGGCTATTTTACAATTGTGACTATTAATATCACGAAAGCTTGTGAATGGCAACTAGCTGATTATAACGGCGACAATATTGGGATACTATATATATTTGGCAACAAAATGAATTCAACAGATCAGTAAAATAACCACTATAGTTCATAGTATTTGTAAATTTACAAGAGGCTTTATTCAGCATATTTGTTTGTTTTGTGCCGTGTTCGGGTTCATCCCAACAGAGCTTGATCATTAAGCCCCGCCCACATTATAGCCGTCGGCTATCCTTCGGAGGCTGTATATCATTGGTGTTACGTTCTAAAGATACTGTCATTAAGCACTACCAATGCTGAATAAACTCTCTTTTGAGTTTCTAATGATAAACATTGTATTTGGTATTTGTAGTGTTGCCTGCAATTTGGGGTTGTCCCCTCTCCTTATTTTATTCAGAAGCCAGACTCAGTCTTCCGGTGCATAAAGGGGACACTCCTCTTGGTCTTCTTGTCGGATGGCAATCCGTTCCTCTCGGAAGGCCGTGTTTGTTTCCCCCAGCCTTTTCAACGTCTTCACTACATCTTCATGGGAGGTCTGGACCTCTGGTGATGGAGGATTGTATTGGATTAACTGTCTCAGGCTAGGAGTAGTTCCTTGTTTCATGCAGGTCGTGATACTTCAAAGTACAGAACGCATTCCTAAAATGTAAATAATTTGTTCCAGGAAAGAATATCTTGCGTGGATTTTATCTTTCAGTTTTATTATTTTTGTTGTTGGTCTATTCTCTTGATAAACCTTTTTGTTATTAGAATTTTCATATAAGATTTATTTTTCCACAGAAGTTGTCTTCCCTTAGCAACAGTGATACCTTCTGAAGATCCCGTCATGAAGTGCTACCATAGTTAAATAAACTCTCCTTTGAATCTTTGTTGATAAACATTGTACATGTTAGTAGGCTACTGTATATGTATAGGTTATTTACTGCTCTGTGATGTACTTCCTCACATTTTCTCTCTCTAATCTCTAATGGCTTTTATTGGTAAGGGTGAACTTTTAAGAAATAAATTAAATTTCAAATAACATTTCAATTTTGTTCTTTTATTCACCTTTTGCTGGTGTAAAAACATGTAAACAAATGTTGGACAACTGCAGAGTACATCGTGGTAGATGTGATGTATTTTTACTTATTCTTTATATATATTCATTGTATTTTTATCTTATCATTTAGCATTTGTATTCACCATAGGTTTTCTGTCACAATGTTATCACTTCACAGTTTTTTACAAGATAAAATACAAGGTCGTAACTCCAAACTA
Organism: Watersipora subatra; assembly: GCF_963576615.1. NCBI lineage: Eukaryota > Metazoa > Bryozoa > Gymnolaemata > Cheilostomatida > Watersiporidae > Watersipora > Watersipora subatra. The sequence goes on from NC_088716.1 coordinate 1,522,630, forward strand.
TTGAGAAAAATGTCGGTCAAGGGAGTACAATTGGTACTTGCTAAATATCACAATCATCTACATTATATCAGTAGATTACTGTAGATGTAGATTAGAGATTAGATTACATGTGCTCTACATTACTCTGTGCTCTGTTACATTGTTTACAGAGTGTTTATTGTCAGAACAGATGAAACGACTCTAGCAAATGTCGTTCTTTGCCTGAAGATAATTTTGTCTGTCAATGTGCGACTAATAAAATAGTTATAATTAGTTTTATAATATACACTATGACCTGCAGGATGAATTTATTCGCGGAGTTGAATTTCGCGAAAATTGCCATTTCATGGATATTCGCGGATTAATTTATTCGCAGCTGAACACTATCAATCTCTACAAAGAGATAACTCTATCGCGTCTAGCAATAGAGTTAACCCTACGCATGTGCACATTGCGTGTTTCGGTTTCTATTTAGCTTACAACTATGTGTAGTTCTTGCCAAGCTATAATATTTTTGCTACATTCAGAGGATTTCACGAATATTCATAGACTTGGAGGCCTTTGATGAACCAACAACATGTGGTAAGTAATGAGTTTTTTCAAAACGATTTACTAAATTAGTTGAATTTTACTTTAGTTTTTCGGAAAAGCACAATATATATTTTTTCCATCCCTACCGCTTCGTTATTTGTTATATTGTGAGAGAGAGATTTTTCATCATACACGGAGGCACCATGACTGCAAAGGTGGTAGATGTCATTCTTGGAAGATCACGAATCATTAAGGGAGGTCTGGAAATTATATAGGTAGAAGTTACTGCAGCTGCTACCGAGGAGAATTTATCTGTTTTAAAAAGCGGAACAAAAACGCTTTTACGAGCAAAAATCTTTGGCCAACAGGCAGAACTTTGCAATAGTATTAAGCCACGAAGAGAGTTCTGATGATAACTTCCTTACCAGCCATGTAGTAGCGAGAGAACCGCTTTAAACATCTACCCCAGACAGTGACAGCGATATAGAGCTGCTATTACCAAAATTACTAGTCGGAGAGCACCATTACACGCTAGTATTCACTTATCAAGAGTACCAGTTTAATTTTATTGCTAGACAACCGCCATATGGACTAAACCATTTATATTTACTCCATTCATCGTTTGTAAAATTTTATTTGTGTTTGAAATATTTTATTTGTACACTCGAGTTTGTAATAAATTATAATATATATACATAAAATAAAATATATAATATAATCATGTCTGCTGCAGCGATATCAAGAAGTTGTTGTTGATGTTGATGAAGGGGTTTAGGTTGACTGGTTGCTTCTCTGCCAATATTCCTGCCTTGATGAATATTCTTACTTGTCTCTAGTTTTCGTAATCGGAATAGGTTATATTTCATTTTCAATCTGCAGTAGACACAAAAACAAGAAAATATTAATAAGTGGTAAGAAAGTACAAAAACATTAGCTGAAATATTTAATTAAAGCGATCAGTTTTTAAACAAAAGAGTTAACTAACGCAGTTAATTATGGAAAAACGTATCTGCACTGCAAATCAAATACATACCATAATGACCAGATCAGAATCATTACCGGTAGTAGAGGTTGATGGAGTTGGTTTCAATGTCAAAAGACTGTAGGAGAGATTTTTTGCGATGACGAAGCCATGCCGAATAACTTGTGAAAACCTTGAATAATTTTGTAAAGAAGTTCGATGCAATAGCAATAAAACTCGAAGCCCTGGTAATGATTTTAAAGAAGTTTTGGAACTTGGCTACCTTTAGTTCTTTTGCCTAGCGGCTACTTTTGCAATGATGCCATTCTGCATATCTTGTGACAACCTTGAATAATTTTGTAAGGAAATGTGATGCATTAGCAATGAGGTTAACTCAAAGTGCCAGCAATGATTTTAAAAAGGTTTTGGAACTCAACTACGCTTAGTATTTATGTTTAGCGGCTAGTTTTAAATTTTGAAGCAGTAGTTATTCTCTCTTATGAATAAAAATAGAAATAATTTTTTGCGGAATTCCATAGTTCGCAGAATTGACTGTTGGCGAAATCACGAATTTTTATAACCTTCAAATACTTTCATCCTGTAGGGTTTTCTATTCTCGTGGAGAAACGAGAATAGAGTTGTACCTTCAGCTCCATATTGTTTCCATCAAAGGCTGAGTGAATGTTTAACAACTACATTTGATTGGTTAGTGTAAGCTTGTTGTTAGTTGCACTTTCTCTTCAGTAGTTGCTCTAAAGGACCTCTAAAGTACAGGTAACTGGTTAGTTTAAGCTTGTTGTTAGTTTCACTTTCTCTTCAGTAGTTGCTCTAAAGGACATTTAAAGTACAGATAGCTGGCTAGCGTAAGCTTGTTATTAGTTTCACTTTCTCTTCGGTAGCTGCTCTAAAGGACATCTAAAGTTTTACTGTAAACCATCTATTACAAAAGGATCTTCTAGAGAAATTTACATCTCTCTACCTTCTTAAACATGCCAATTAGTAACAATATTGCTCTGAATTGTTAATATTTATATAAACATAGAGCATTTCATAGAGCTACTCTCCTAACATATAATAGTCTTCTCTCCAGTGACAGCATAATGTCAGCCATGTAATTTTGAGCTATGCAATAAAAACGCCAGTCATCATCCGCTTTCTACTCACCAACCTTCCACACTAAGCAAACTTTGGAACCTCTATTGTTTATTTGCTGTCAATTGGTTGTCAAACATTAAATACCATCCTGGCATGTGTTCAGTGTACAGCTAGTATTAAATATAAACAAAGAGATCCAACAGGATATTGAGGTATGCACACCAGGCAAGTGATTATTTGTATATGAAGTTCTGGAAAACCTCAATGAGTCAATGATATCAGTGTATGGCTGTCATTTATAGTAAACAAACCAATCACAAGTTTTCAAATTGTTATAATTCTGTATCCCTCAGCTTGTATTGATGATCCAGCTAAGAGTTCAAATGATGGTTGGTTATTTCTCCTCTTTTATGAACGTTGCTATAAGAATGTTCACAGCTTATCTTATGTTATACACAGTGACAATCACAGCAGGTGGCTGTAGTGTGTGAACCAAGCAGATGACTAGTCATGGCTGCATCAAGAGTTTGATAAAATAAATGAATTGCTGACTACAAAATCCACTGATATCTTATTATCTGTTTATGCCATCAGTAGGATATGCTGACTGGTCTACTAAAACTATTATTGATACTAGGGTGAGGAGCTGTGGTAAATCATCCCTGTATAAGATGTCATTCCTATACATGGTCTACAAGAGCAGTGATTTTTACATGAGTAATGTTTCATGTGAATAATCAATAAGCACATCAAGTAACTCAGTGGGCCAATTGATGGACATAACTTTGTTTCCACTGCTAGGCAGACGGTTTGACATCAAACAATTCATACAGGAGCTACTCTTACCTCACCATCATCATCTACCATTTTGGCTCAAGTCAAACTATGATTACCTTTGGACTCTCCGGCTGACCTACTCTTTCAACATTTACTTGCGGTTGTATTTCTTACAAGCAGACATAAGAATACTTCTCCCCACCCTCCTCATCATGTTTAATGATATACAGCCACCTGAACAGGCATGTTGGTGTCTGTATATCACCCACTACAGCTAATTTTACACAAAACACTAAAACAAAGTCCTGCCTACATATTGGCAGAGCATCAATCACTTTCCCTGATGTACATGATGCTCCATGTTTTTCTATTAGTTGATGTCCATACAGTATCACATCAGACACAACTAGCAACTAGCTATTAGTATGTTTACAAGTTGGCTTTGGAACACTTTGGCTCTCAACCAACTCTGTTATCAACCAATAAATTGAGGTTTGTTCATCTCGGATCTCAAACACGAGTTCGGTTCTCAAACAAAGAAGAGCATGTGCATTGCAAGTAAGCGTTCAGAACAGCTCCAGAAACAGCATAGAAGAGAACTGTAGAGCGGTTTATACGTTTAACGACGTTGCTATAAGCGACTAGTAGGAGGATTATCCTTCAAACATGTGAAATAAATGGGTCATTGCTGTTTATTTATGCTTATTTTTTACGCACTTTTTTATGTAACTCATTGGTTTCACTTTTTGCCAATTCCTTATCAATTTCTGCAATGTTTGTTATTGTATCTAAACCTTTAAGGTTTTCAATGTTTCGAGAGCAAAACATAGGTACTGTTTACTTTTTGTTTTCTTTTTTCATCATTATAATAAATATTTTATTAAAATTAAACGCAATCTTTATCTGCCGGTTTTTATTTACAGTATGCAGTGTACAGTTTACCGTGTAAAATGTTGAAAAATACATTCTTGAAGTGGTTTTCTCGACTTGGAACAGATTAAAGTTTACATGAATTAATTCTAATGGGAAAGGTTCTTTCGGATCTCAAACAACTCGGTTTTTTAACAACCTCCTGAACCGGATTGTGTTCAGAACTGAGGTTTCACTGTACTAGTAATTTTACCAAATTTAATCATGGCCGAGTGTACTAACACCCTAATCATTCAGTAATATTAATTAGGTTTTTTGTTCATTTAGTGCCACTGTGTGCTACCCAAGCCCCCACCCCCCCCCCCCCCCCCCCCCCCCCCCCCCCCCCCCGTTACCCTGTGCTACCCAGACCCATGCCACCCTGTGCTCGATGTGCTCTTCATTGACTCTCACCATAGCTGACCACTCCAACTCTCCTTAACGTTCAGGTGGCCGAGCGTCTCTAGCTGGCTGGGGAGCAACTTTTTTTTCCAACAAGTTTACCTATGGCTGTGAAATCTTGGCTCCTTGGTTCCTTACGAGTAATGAATATTCATGTTATGAGCTCTGAAGGTCATACTAATAGGTTAATAATATCAATACTATACTTAAAAAGTTGTAAGTGATGTAGCAGTGATCGTTAATCGGCATCGTGTGTACCGCGTCCACGATCGAACAGGAATTCGACACTTTGTCTTTGATCGACGGCACAAAACAGACATTAATATATTATAAACAAAGTGGTAATTTATGGTACCTGTAGTCATACATAACATCTTTTATATAACAATCTTCAATAATTTACCAATGAACATATCTTACAATGCGGAGACAAGTCCATTATAATCCTGTGCGTGAATATGCTTGCATGTCAATTACCAAGTCTACAATATCTTCAATGCATAAGTAGAGTGCAGTTCATGCGATTTGAACCAGATGGGAACCAATCAAAAGCCAAACAATTTGCTGTCTTAGGTAAAACTCTTTAGGGAAAAAATTTCACGGCCAGGAGTTGTACTTACTGACTCCAGGGGTTTTTTGGTAGCAGCCAGGAAGCTAGACTGGTGCCGGACTCACGGGCTCAGCTGGCTCGCCTGGAAATTTGTCTTGTTACGATCATTGCTCGAGTTCCTGGCTCCTTCGGATCTCCTGCAGTTGGCCTTCCAGTTATTTACTGAATGCATAGAAAGTGTAAGCTTTTGATATTTGCTTTTTCTTCTCAAGCTCTGCTTTATCTTCCTGGCTCCCAGACCGCGTCCCTCGCATGTTGAGACATTTTCTTAGCTCTATTGTGGCTGGTGCCTGTCCAAGCTTCTCCAGACAAACATGGAATGGTTTTTGCCTGCTTTCGTTCTGCACCAAGAACTGGCTCCCTTTATACTACGCAACTATGGTTTGACCAAATAATTTTTACTTGGAAAAGTCCTACAAATTTTACTTTAAATTTGGGGTTGTCCCCTAAATTGTTTTTCTTTCATTCAGAAGCCAGATTCAGTCTTCCGAAGCCAATAGGGGAGGCTCTCTTTGGTCCCCTTGTCAGATGATCATCTGCCCCTCTCAGAGAGTTGTGTGTGCTTCCTTCGGCCTTTTCAACATCTTCACCACATCTTCGTGAAAGGGCGGGGTCTCTGGTGATGGAGGATTGTATTGGATTAGATTAGCCACCTCAGGCGAATAATAGTTCTTTGTTTAACACAGTAGTAATACTTCAAAGTACAGTACGCCCTCCTACAACTTAAATCATACAATCCAGGAAGGTTTACAATGTAGGGATTTATAAGGAAGTGAAATACAGGTAAATTGGCTAATCTGATCCAATATCCTTTCAAACTCACCTTTTGGGCCATACAAAAAGGAAAAACTATACTTAACTCTTTTAATTGGTCGGCTGCACCATAACTGCTGTATTATTAGTTTGCATAAAGAGCTTTTCTTTTTTTAACCGCTAAATCTTACTGGTTCCATGAACCATGGTTGCTGTAATTTTATAAGTAGTCCATGGGAAATGCACATCTTCGATATTTATTAACAATGCATGATTTGCCTATTTTTCCTAAACAACAAAGTATATTCTGCAAAGTAAAACTAATAACAAATATTTTATACATGTCCAATAAACCGAAACAACAAAATATTTATAATATTATAAGAGGTACTACTTGTTTGTCGTCTATCTGTATGCAGGGGTCAATGTTAGGATAACAGATAACCTTTGACGATACTCCAACTCGTGACATTCAGATTATTTGACCGACACTGTAACACCTGCACCATTCTATCGATATTCAGTATTTATAAACAATAGTGCTGTTACTTATTCCCATTTTTGTTGATACATCATAGTTCATCGTGATACATCTGACGATCTATCACGATGAACTATAATGTTTTGGAAGTTGTAAATATAATAAATGTAACCCTTGACACGTGTTATTATTTTTCTAGCAAATGCAACATGATATGTTAACATTCAAGTTGAAATTAAAAACACACCCGACTTGACACTTTATATTGTATAAAACATGTTACGTAGTACGCAAAAAACTTCACATAACTTCTTCACGTAATCTGGAACTTACGTTATTACGAGAGCATCTACTGTACCTTTATTACCAGAGCCCTTACTTGGTTCCTCCAGCTTTATTTCATTTTTATTATTTTTCTTTATTGGTAGAATTTCATGATTAACCATTTTGTTATTAGTGTTTTCATGTAAGATTTATTTTGCCATAAAAGTTCTCTTCCCTTAGCAACAGCGTCACCCTCTGAGGATCCTGTCAAGATGTGCTACCATAATTAAATAAACTCTCCTCTGAGTCTCTGTTGATAAACACTGTACTTGGTAGTAGGCTACTGTATTGTATATGTATAGGTTATGTACACTGTGATGTACCTCCTTACCTTTTCTCTTTATTTTCTCTCTATTGGCTTATAATAGTAAGTGTAAACTTTTAACCAGTTCATAGAATTTTAAATAAAATACCAAGTTTTTTTCTTCAGTCAACTTTTGCGAAAGCATGTAAACCAATGTTAGACTACTGCAGAGTACATTTTGGTAGATGTGATGTATTTCTACTTATTCTTTGTGTACATTCATTGTATTTCTTTTTTCATGTATTATTTGTATTTACCACAGGTCTTCTGTCACAATGGTACCACTTCACAATTTTCTATCTAAAACACGAGGTCGTAACTCTAAACCAATGCAGAACAAGTCTGTAGCATGAAGACAACTTGTATGTACTTGCTAGATATCTCAATCATCTATACTAACCTTTGATCTGTGTTATACATTGTTTAAAGACTGTTTATTGACAGAATAATTGACACTGTGCTAGCAAACATCATTAAATTTATTATTTAAGGTAATTTAGTCTATCAAGGTGCATGAGGCGTAAACATCATGTTGAGCAAATGTGCTTTACTTGTTGCACAATATGGCTTGGGACAATATTCATAACAAACCAGTTCCAGTTTGTGAATTCAATCTTTCTGTACCAATCAGCTTGAATTGCTTAGCTAAGAGGTTAAATGGAGGTTGATTCCCTTTCCCTCTTTATCTACTATGCTATAGGAATGTTTTTCCTCATCTGGTTTTATATATAGCAGCAACCATAACAGGTGGTCGAAGTGTGGGAACGAAGCAGGTCACTAGACATGGCTGGCATCTAAGTCCTAGTAAAACAGATCACCCCACATACTCACGACGCCCCCTGATATCTTATTTATTAAATAAACCTGACATTTAGGATCCTTATGTATACAATCCACGTCAATGACTGTCTTGTCCGAGTGTTGCAACACCTATAATGCCAGCTGATGCCAAAAACCATGAGAATAATATATTTTATCTCTACCATTTGTGTCAATAATTCCACCAGATCATGGCGACAGGAAGGAGCACCTTTCAACTCAATTAATGGAGGCGAGACAGACGTCAGCTCTTTGCATATTATATAAACAGTAAACTTTAATCTGGTGGACTTTTTCATGAAATAACCCATAAGCTTTATTTAGATTGATAAGGAACCAGACATTACATTGCTGGGTATGAGACAATGTCTTGTAACTTATAATTAATGGTGCACCCCTTGAGAAAGCCTAAGGTCATCAACAAATTCCTTATGGTTTATTAAACTAAAGGCTATTTTAATACCCAGGAGACTAGTTATTTTCATCAATTAAGAACTATTAGTCATGTTCATCAATGTGACTCCATTGCTGCTTCATATAACAAAGTTATGAATTTTAAAAGAGATTTAGTTATATATTGTGGTTGTTAAAGAAAGTCTAACGGTGCATTGCATATGGATGGAGAAAGAAGGTTGAATTAATAAGTATATTTAATCAAGGATAATAAAATAAAAGCAGGATGTATTACAATATAGAGAACAATATCATTTGATCACTTTGACAATGTCTAGTGGAGCTCGCGCGTGTTTTTATTTACTATAAGCCTGCCCTCTGGTTTGAGGGCAGGCTGGTCAGTTCTTTTGTCATTGCTCATTGGCTGGTTGGGCTAAAACGTAGGTCACTCGGCATCTTTAGTGTCTGTCTGGGTAGATTGTCAGTCTCTGCTGACACACTATTAACTATCTGGGTGGTGACATTGATTGCATGTCCAATTTGTATCACCAGGAGTCTGTAGGTATGCAGCAAATTGTTCCAGCCTCCTCTGTGTAGCAGACGATTCTGAATAAACAGATATTTCTCATTATAATTAATATATAAACAAGGGTTACTTTTACTGATGAGCTGGGAGATATCAATGACGAATCTCTATGAACATGCTAAAGGCAGTGTAAAAGTCAAACTGCTGCCATTTCGATTGAACATCTTGAGCTTATGCAGTAAATGCTCACACACTATATACCTCAAGCAGAATCAACATATCCACATAAAGCTACCAGGAGTGAGCCATGATTGATCAACCACAGCCTTATAGAAGCAAACCATCAGAGCGATACAACAGCTAGTATAATATATATTAGTAGGTATTTTATAGGTTACACTGTCTTCCTGTAGTATGGTTACTTGCTGTGTAGCTTGAACCAATGCTATGAAAGTGAGCATGAAAAACCTTCTGTTACATGTGCCACACTGCTACTGCTTATATTTTGCTTGGACGTAAATAGATCTGTCTACTCAGACTCTGATCTGCATTTTTAATTACAGAAGCAACTGACTTCTCTCCTTTGATACTGTACTAACAATGGACTAGTGAAATACTAGCATAGGAAGTTACCTTCTGCCTGCTGCTGAGTATGTCTCTCTAGAACTGAGAACTTCTGGTCACTTTCTCTCTGTAGTGTTGTTATTCGTTGTCTAGCGTCATCCAGAGCTGCAACAGAGTGAAAAAAGAACTTGCTGATAGATATTCAACACTTCCACTGCTCACATTTGACAATGACAGCAGGTGCTGAATACATTGGTGAGTAGATGTACCTTAGCACATTTACATGCTAACAAGGCTATCATATGCTTTGTTAATTACAGAAGGAACTGAATGAATGGGCATAAAGGCAGGAATGTAAATGGTAGCGCAGAGACTGAAGGGTGTAGAAGCAGGGACGTATGTAGAAGCACAGAGGCATTGAGTGGGTCACAGAGGCAAGTGCCTAGAGGCAAAGGCAAGTGCCTAGAGGAAGAAGCAAGCTGGCCTGGCCGAGTGTGGGTGGCCGAGCTCAGTCTTGAGCAGTTCTATAAATATACTCTATGTACATTGTATATAGTAGCGTAGAGGCTGGCAATCTTGCACACAAGTAGGCAGGCAGATTATGTGGAGTGCAGTGTACTCAGCAGTGAAATTGCGCAATCATCCTCTACTTGAAAGCAAAAGTGCATCATGGAATCACACAAGCTGACAAACAGGTTGATTGTTGACTTCCAAGCAGGTGGGGCAAACAGGCTGTTAGGTGCTTTTCGTAGGAGCCGAGGCCAGCGTACTACTAATAAGAGCTTGACTGCTCAGCTAGCTAAACGCTGCAAGTTTGCTCGAGCTTCTTGCAAGGCAAAACTTTTTTCAACGTGCACACCTATGCATTCCGGCAGGCTGGTCGCTTGATGAAGTTTCAATACACTCACTCTAATTCAAAAGTAAGCTTATTTCCTTGGCTGAATAACGACTGGCCACTAGATGTATTAAAGCAGCACTTAGTGTGTTACACGCATAAGCCATCCGCGATTCCTTAGAAAAAATTTTATAATTTTAAAAGTTATAAAACTTTGTAGTTATTGCCAGCCAAGCAACACAAAAATAAATTTTAATGTTTTTTGTAAGAATTCCTCCAAGAACTAGCAAATAAGAAATTCAGCCAAAATTCAACATCGCGCTAACTGTTCCTAATACTCCTGTCATAGAAGAGGAACTACGGATTGTCTGACAGTAAAGAAGTGTAATGTTTCATATGTAGACACCAACTTGAACGAATGACTCACTAGTCTATCACCATTGACTTCTCTTCCTCAGTACTATACTAACAATGGACTAGTAAGACATTAACATAGGAAGTTACCTCCTGCCTGCTGTTCAGTTTTTTCCTGTAGAGCAGAGACTTTCTGCTGGTTATCTCTCTGTAGAGCGGAATATTTCTGGTCGCTTTCTCTCTGTAGAGCGGAAAGTTTCTGGTCATGTCTCTCTTGCAGTGTTTTTATCTGTTGCTTAGCGTCTTCCAATGCTACAATATAATAAAAAAGAGCATGTGGATAGTACATAGAGCCGTAGAGACACAGACGATTCTAGAAGTGTAAAGGCGGAGGGGTGTAGAAGCAAAGGGGTGTATAGAAAGAGGGGTGCAGAGGCAGGCAGGCACAGAGGCAGGAGCCTGCGAGCAGAGGAAGGCTGGCCTGACAGATATGCTCAACAGAATTCAGACTCAAGCTGCAAGCATAAAGAATTGTCTTGATCAGCCCGGCTATATGGTTGGCAGATATTTATGCAGGCTGACTGACACGGGTGGCCGGTTGGCAGACAAACTCCATATTAGTGCGATAAAATCAAACACTCGCCACAAAAACACGCAATGGTGGTCGACTTGTAGGCGAAACATGTGATCATTGTAGATTTGGCAGCATAGCTTGAGATCATTTTTTGACTCAGTGAGAGTGAGCAGGCTTGCTTGCAGACAGGGCAATCAAATCGTCTATTTAATGACCAGAACATATAACCATTGTCTACTAGGAGGCAAAAGCGAGAAATCGTTGTCAGCTCAGCAGCGACACAAATGACCGTGATTGATTCTGCCAATCGGGCGGCAAACTGGGTGGCAGACAAGCACGGTCAAGCAAGCGGTGGACACGGTAAGATAGACACAGAAAAAGCAGGTGCCAGCAGATGTGGCTGGTAAGCAGGCAGAGGGTGGCAGGCAGGTTGCTAAAGCTTGCCGCTTGTTTTAAGAGACAAGAGTTGCAATAGTAGTAGCGGTCGAGCTGCTACTACTATTAAGATAAAGTATTAAAGATAAGTGTAGATCGAATAAAATCTAAGAAGAAAATGAAGCTCATTTCACGTCTACTAGTCTGAAGGTGTCAAGCCTCTGGTAAAACTAATCTTGCTGTTTGATAAGGAATTCTCTAAGCAGCACCAGTAAATATGAAACTCTAACGGAACTCAGCACCACACTAGCTGGTCCTGTTAGCATCTGCCATAGAAAATGGAAGCACACATTATCTTAGAGTTTGTAAAATAAGAAAAAGTTAACCTAATTTTAATCTTTATATCAAAGATTATTATTGTTATAGATTTAAAGCCTGAATATTAAAGCAAGATGCTGCCACAATATGTACTTTAGTCTGTCATCCAGTTTACTACTAAACATGACAGAAGGAGTTGATATTTAAAGAGCTGCTAACATCACTTCAATCCTACCAGTTTTGAATATTAATATTAATTTAAATACTCGGACTATAAACTGTTCAGCTGGAGGCTGGAGACAAGCAGCACTCTGTCTATGCAAGACTCAGTGAGTTTACAGGAAAATAGAGATGCAATTATCCAGGGTATGTCCCAGGGTTCAACAGTAAATGTATACAATGAATGAATTACTAGCATTTAGTTTAGATTTTCAGTAGAAAGTTGCTGAGACTGAAGAGTTTAGCAGTAGAACAGTTCAAGTGAGTAGCTGGTATCACACTGTATAACAATCCTACCTTCTACTACTGAACCCAGCTGCCATCTCCTCAACAGCTCTGATGATTCCTTATTTCCCCTATACTCAGCTTCCTCCAAAGGAGTCCTTTTGTCTTTATTCTTTATGTTGAGGAGTGAAGAGACAGTCACTAGAGACACGGATCCTAACATGACCTTCAGAGCAGTTGTCTGTCCATTGTATGCTGCCCTTTGTAGTGGAGTGTAGAGGTAGTTATCCTGTATGTTTAATAGGGAGTCTCTCTGTAGGGAGGAGAAGTTGTAGAGGAGGGACTCTAAACACTTGCTCCTTCCATTCAATGCAGCCACTGCTATAGCTGTGTTACCATATTCATCCTTCTCAGATACAAACTCGTACTTCCTCTCATCACTCACTGTGTCTATCAGTAACTCTACACACTCACTGTCTCCCCTCAATACAGCAAGGTGTAGTGCTGTCCATCCTTCCTCTTCATCCAGAGCAACTCGTCTGCTGTTCTTCTGATTGGTGAGAGAAGCAGACGACAGATTTCTGTGTGGCCTCCTGCTGCAGCTAACATAATAGCAGTGTGTGAGTCATGCTTGATATTAATCAGTAGCCTCAGTAGCTCAGCTGGTTGGACTGACTCTAAGGCTGCCCTCAACTCATCCAACTCCATATCATTATCTCTCACGTAACCCTTCAACAGTCCTTCCATGTTTAACTGTAACATAAGTACTGCACTTTATTGCTGCTGCATACAGTAAAATATATCGGAGAAATGAGTACACAATGTGACTCAACTGCAGAGTTGGAAAGCTGCCAACAGTAACAGAGTGGCTGCAGCTGAACCCTGGATATTTACAGACAGAGCCTATAGTTTCACAGAGTCCTGTGACCAAAAGCCAGAAACAAAAAACGCTTGATTCCAAACAAACCCGATCGACATACTGATCTCTAATGGAATATTCATACCTCGCTCTCTATACCGCTCTTTTTTGCATTTACTTTACGTCTTTACAAAAACTTAAGTAGCAGCTTTTTGTAGGAAATTTTGTTTTCTTTCAAGTGGTTCATAATACAACAATCAATTTAAAAGTGACTCATAATGGGAGTAGTTTTTGTTGATTAATGTTGCGGCCTCTCCATTATAACTTATATAAAAATAGTAGGCGTGGCCTGTTTGTTTGGAATCGAGCTCCCTCCCGTATACGCTTCTGTTGGTCGCGGGACTCTGTGAAACTATGCGACACTGTTTACAGAGTATTAAAGGTAGGCCCAGGGATGTCAGACTCTGACAGAGCTGAGAAACATGAAATATCTGCAGTAGGAAGTGTTTGCTGATCTGATTATGACTGAGGAATGAGACCAGAGCCTCCTGACCTTAACTTAACCTCACTACATGACAGACTCTATGAGTCTCCTCAGAGTAGAGAGTGATAGTCTCAGGAGGTCAGAGTTATATTGTAATCACACTGACTCAGTGTCTCTCCTCATCTACTCTATTATTCCCAGTAAGTACAATATCAACAGATGCTAATATAATATATAAGTTATACTTACCTGTTGCTATTCTGTTTGTAACCTGCTCTGACTACTACAGGCTTCTTTATAGCTTGTAGCTGGTTATAATAATGTTATCTGTCTCCTGATTGGCTGAGCTGAATAAGATATATTCAAACAGTGATTCATGATGAATTTATAAGATATTGAATAAAGGAACAGGAGCTAGTTGTTACTGCAGCTTCATGATTGGCTGGTTATACAGCCTTGTTATACGCCAGTTTCACTTTCTGTTTATTATTTAAAGTGAAGTTTATCTGCTTAACTTCATATAATAAAATAACAAACATTATGTTACTTTTACCAGTAACAGAATTGCCTCGGACAATATAAATATTCACATTGTGACCGCTGGCAGTAATGTGACGAATAGCAACTTTTTATACAATAAACCTTTATACAATCCGTGTTACTACAATTAAATAGAACTCAAGATAAATATCCATTTTTGATTAACATGTAGGTACTGAGTACAATGTTTTATATTACATTTTAGTAATAGTCTATCACAAACAGTAAATATTTAATGAAAATATTTAAAGACTTAAGTAAGTACATGTATGTTAAATATCCCAGCATATAAGCCACTCACACTGAGCTAGCAACAACAGCGCATAACTTATAGACACTTGCTAGCCAATGTCACACATAGTAATATAGCTAGTGGCAGGTACTAGTCAAGGTCCCGAAAGGCGTTGCTTTGTGCTAAAGAAATCGCGCCTCCTTGGAAAAGAATAAAAGCTGAAAATACCAGTCAACATCGGCTTGACTTTCCAAACGGTAAAATAAAATATTATTTGATCAAATATTATTTGATAGCTCAAACTTAAATCTTCTACTTCTTGCTCAGTATTATAGACTATAGTATAAGTGCATTATTTTTAACATGGTGCTCTATTAATTTTACCATTCAACTCTACAATATTATTTAAATAAATTATTTCATAGGAGACTACTCGTCTTCTACACCATTCAGCATTTTACCTGGCGATAATTCTGCCTCATGCTAGCAGTGGCCAACCCCTTTGGCAGCTCTCATTCACATTATTATTTTTAATAAGCGTTGTTAAAGACAATCTCAATAAACAGTAATATATTTATAAAAAATTGCTGTTAAAACATGTGCCCATCAGGAGCCAAGTGTGCTAGATTTGCACAATTTTGACTAGTTATACATGTACATACTGAAGATTTTTCTGAAGGAGGATCCCCGGACTCCCCTCCCCCAACTGAGAGGGCGTTCGGTACCTCTCTTAGATTTTCCTGCAGTACCATTTTCACACAGGTGGATATTGCCCTGCTAAAAGTAGATGTTTGGTTTGACACAGTCTGATACTTCGATGTATGTAAAAAACGGTTTATATTTATGAAAGTATGTGAGCGACTAGTTTTAGTCTAAAAGTTGTGTTTAGCGATGCGCTATAGGTTTATCATTTGCACGAAATGCAACCCGTAGGTGTTTTGCTCTGCTCAAAAAATTGTTTGATAGCTAATATCATTTAGTTCAGCGGCGCAGAAGAAGAGTTGAGATCAGAAAACATTATGGAAGATATTGAATAGCCAGAAGATGTTTGTTCTATCAAATGCAACAATCAGAAAGCGTTTGGCAATCGCGAAGCTAACGAGCAACTATTCAGTTTCAAAAATCTTAATTTTTGTTTCTGCAGGTAGTAAGTATGGTTTGTTTGTCACTTGTTCGTGAATGTATACATTTGTAACATCTAATAACTTATTACTATAAAGCTTGTAAAGTTCCAGATTTATAGCATATATTATTTAATAGCATCATTACGGTTATCCTGTCAGTTTTGACTGCAAACTGCAGCAAACATATCGATGAATGCAATGAGCTTGTATGCAACTATGTTAAATATAGTATAGCATGATATTATACCTCCAAACTTATAACAAAATAAAAAATTCGAAGCACTAACAAATTTCAAGGCAGGGCAATGGAATAACCTGCTATACGTATCATCGCTGGTTAATTGCAAGTAATAGATATCATTTAGTAAAGATATTACTCGGCTTCCCATGCTTGTTATTTAGAGATCCTCAACAAGTTAGCAGATTTATTGCTTTCAAAAAAGTTAATGACCTTAAGGGTTAAGACATTGACTTCGCCTGACAAAGGGTCAAACTTACCTTTCAAAATTCAGACGAGCTATTTGTAAAATACAACACCACTATCTATTTGACCGCTATTATAAATAGGGAAAAGGTTAAAAATAGAATGCAATGTCATTCATATTGAGGTTTCATGGTAATTTTAGCAGTAAACAATTCTAAATTATAAACTGAATATCATATGACATACCCTCTAAGTCAACTTGATCTGTCATTCAGCCAAAGTTCCTCCGCATATGACATAGTTTCATACGAGCAAAGTACAGAATAATCCCCATGCGTAGTGAGCGTACATTGTCAACCTTTGGTTGGGCGTATCTAATCCGCAGATAGTTATCGAAGAGTAATAAAATTCTTGATGATATCAAACTTTTTATTAAGTTGACCTGAAATTGTAAAATAAGATGAAACTGTCATGGAAGGACTAGCATGATTGTTACTCGCCATGATGCGCCTTATATAAGAATTCCATATAAACACACAAAATCGTAAATAAATAATACAGGTGTGATACAGGATGGAATTAAAACATGTGATACCACTTCTCTATCTGTTTAGGAAACAAGAGCAACAGAGCTATAAACAAAGTATTATTAATAAATTACTAGTTTTAGTTGATAGCTATAAAGTACTACAAACATTACTATTATTAATATTATAATTACTATTATTACTTGTTACTATTATGTCTTACTGAGAGTTTCACCATAGAGTTGACCTCGAGCCCTCTGCATCACACCCAAGGCCCACCTACTATCCTCTATTGTTGAACTCAAACTGACAGTTTTTAGCTATTGCCACACAATGAGGGACCACCCAGTGCTAAAAGTTGAGCTATTTTAAAGCTGTGAATGGAAATGAAGAGAGCACTTAACCAATGTGACCAGCTGGCATTCACCAGATTGTCTGTCACATAGTATAGCTTGTAAACAAAACTTCACCGGGCTACTATATTGCTGACTCTCATCTTTTCCTTTTGTGACAATCACCACAGAAATTAGGTTATCTAAAACTGCTTGATAAACTAGGTTAAAAAGTTGGCAGTGAAACCTGCCAGTGATGACAGTATTTTTTGTTATCTATTTAGTAATATATTATAGTACAAATATATTCTTAGATAACAATATTAATTTCATGTAAACATCCCCTCTCTTCTTTTGTGAAACGAACAATAGAAACACTGTATGCGTCGATAAAAGAACGTTTCAACTGGTAACAAATTTAAGATACGAGATGAATTCTGAGCCAATACATGGCTTGAGATATGAGACCAATTAGAGATACTAGCATACGAGACAGTTTCAATGCTTACGAGAACAGCATCACTCATTCTTTCTCCTCGGATAAAAATGATAAAGAAAGCTAGCTGTGAGTGAAAGTGATAAAAAGTATAAAAGTGAAGCAAAATGATCTTATTCGAAAAGTACAAAAATGGAAAACGAAATTTGAATAAGCTTAAGGTAAAATAAAAACTTATTTATAATTGTATGCGTAATCAGCTAAATTAATTTAAGTTGAATGTAAAGTATCTTTACTGTTGCGTAGCGTAACAAAAGTGTAGTGTTCAGAATGAGTTGTAGTCAAGTATTTCCTGAACCACCACCAGCCTCTACCGTCTTGTCTCAAAGGTGACAACTCTAGAGCGCCATAGCGTTCAGTTAGAGGTTTTCCGGTAATATATTTTAATACACAAGGTGAAAATTTGAAGTTAAAACCAAGAAGATTCTTTGAAGTAAAAAATTCTAAAAAAGTCAAAGCTTTCCTCACTCTTGTTTTCTATTGGACATGACATGTACTAAGCCTTTAAAGAAAGTACTGGGATGCTGAAACTGGAGCCAACCACCAACCTATCTGGCATGACACTAGAACTGCCAGAATAAGCGAGTAACTGGGAAGGGAACAGCACACAATGTAACAGGAAGCCTACACAAGAAATACGGCAGCTACATGTAGTTGTGATGATCAGGGTACATGATGAGCTGAGATAAGCGAGTCTTGTGGGTGGTGAATAAGGGAAAATCTCTTTAAAAATAAATATTAGTAATGACATGACATCTCTCTAAATAGGTAAGGCATAAATGCTCTGATAATGAAATGCTTGTTGTAGAAGATTCATGGTTGATGAACGTGACAAATGCTCTTATTAGTGTCACTAATTGATCATTTTCTAATCATTAGAGCAATATGCATATGGAGAGTGTAACTCCCAATTTACAGACATGTGCAGGTCTATGTGATACATGTAGATAATCAAGTATCCCTAATTTATGATATACAGTCAAACATGGATAACTCGGCCACGGATAGCTCGAAAACATGGTTAATTTGAACGGTTTCTTTGGTCCGTTCCTACGTAATGATAAATTGCTATAGATAACTCGAACTCAACACTGTTAATTCGAACTGTTTTTTGCCCAACGGCTACCGAAACGGTTTTTATCGCTTTAAAAAATCACTTTATTCAAAGCTATAGAGGTAAACCTCATCTTTTCGTAATTCATAAACGTCGTTATTACCACCATCGGCAAAATAATTTTGTCAACGACTTTTCTAAAGGTTTGGTCAAATTTGATTTATACTGCTATACGATTAATAGCACGGGCTTGCCGGGTCACGCGCGCAAGGATTTTTGCCACGCACATACAAAACAAAAACAGCATGTTGTTTTGTATGTGCGTGGCGGAAATCCTTGAGTGCGTGACCCGGCTAGCCCGTGACGAATAGTTTTCCGACGTTGATTCCGTGTTGAATCAACGTCGGAATGTTGAATGTTTAAAACGTCTTAAAATTGTTTTTATTAAACGTATACATTGTCTTAGCTAAAAAAACTATTCATCGTTTGACCTAAACACAGAATACAAGTGTACATTCAATAAGTATCCATTCAAAAAGCGTGAGTGATATACAATGTACCGTTAAACCTCGTAAAACTTTTAATTGAACTGCCTCGGAGTGTTGCTCTTAACGAATCCCAGGTAAAGTAAGGGATTTTTCTTTGGTAACTTTTTCTTGAAGTTGCATAAACTTCAAGAAAAATCGGCAAAATTGATCGTGGGTAAAACGCTCAAAAGAAAAAGATGTCTTTTCTTTTGAGCCATTTCAACAACGATCAAGTTTTGCCAATGTCAATCTAAAAAAAACGTCCTGGCAATAACATCACCTCAAACAACAAACCAATCTCAAGTGATAGAAAAATCTCTATACTTTTTGATAAAAACGTTTTAAACTTTACATTAGAAGCATTTAATTTGAAACAAGCTATTTGTGCTTTTGATTTATATTATAGTTTGCATATGTACATGTATCTACTAATAAGTAAGTAAATACATGGACTTGTGACAGTGCTCTGATAACTTGAACGCTCTGATAATTCGAACACTTTTGCTCGGTCCCTTGAAGTTCGAGTTATCCATGTTTGACTGTATATTGTTGCACCATAGTTGTTCTATTCCATCTGCTAGTTAATGAGGTTGAACAATCAGAATATTTGAACATAGATGAGCACATAACTCCTGAATGTAAAAACAGTATAATATCAAGACCTTTTTGATGCCAGCTGTCATATTGGAGACTGTAAGCAACCAAAGGGACAGAATAGCCTTGAACTACGAGAAATTTATAAAAATACACTGTTACAGTGGCAGTCAGAGTAAACATAGTCATCAGTTCATGGTTTGCTCCAATTTTAAAATATGGCTGGCAGCATCAAGCAGCAGCACTGAGAATGTAAACATCGGATGCAGCTGTATGTAGATGCTTCAAATGAATGAAAAGTTAAAAATTTTAAATTTGAAAATAGGAGTACAAACGCAAATAAGATGACATGTTGCTTATGTCATGTGACTTAACACCACAGCCATGGACCATTGTGTTGATAGTCTAAAAATAGAATAGGGTAAACTGACTAAATAGATGATAAAGAGAAGACAACTGAATAATAGAAAGCACTGGAAATCTGAAACTAAAAGAAACTGATATGTCTCTCCTATTATCTCATCAGACTTTAAGAGCATGAAAACTCACAGTCAAGATTAAAACTGATGAGTGAATAATAAGACAGCGAAAACCACAACTACTAAAGAGTATACAAATACTGTTTGACAAGTATTTTGACATCTCCCAAAACCTCCAGCTCAACTTGAGGTTTCAACAGAATCATTTTGATATTGTAGCTTGCATACAATTAATGAACATAGCTTGGCTGGTTGTGACTGTGTGTACACTGCAAATAGCTTGAGGAAAGTTTTGGCTCATTGGAATGACGTCATTCCAATAAATAGGTAATAACAAAAGCACTGACTGAAATGGAAACTAGTGTTTGAGTGTTGTGAATGCATTGGAAACTAACATAACTGACTCATTCATAACATACTCAGGAGTATATTAATGAGCTTATAATGGTAAAGCTAGCTGAAGGACTTGGATGAAATGTGCCTGATCATAGTTCTGCAAAAGTGTATATCCATATATATGAATCTCAATGTTTGTGGGCAGTCATGTTATTGCGTTTAAAAATTAGGAATAAAAAATCTGCCTCGCAGATGATTTGATCTCAGAACCTCCCTGTCGGCAGGCCAGCAATCTAATCCACTACACTATGATAGCAAAACTTTCAATGGCTGCTAGCATTTTTATTGCATTGGTTAAAATAATCAAGCTTGAAGCTCATGAGGTCGTTAACTAAACAGTTGATTATAGTTACGCAAGACAACTATTATTTAGCCGTCTGCAAACGCGGTCATTGTTTTAGTAAATATAAGTTTACTTTCGCTAGCTTACCAAGTATGTTACTCAAATTCATTGCGTTGTTGTTTATCCCTCGTACAACTCTGCCAAGCATTTGGCTAAAATACATTAATGTGGGAGTCGGTCTGTCCAGTGATAGAGATCAGATTTTAGTGACAAAAATACACTTCACAGAGGATTGGATCTTGGCACTTCCAGTTCTAGAGGTCATGAGCTTACCCATTAGATTATGCCTTCAACTGAGTACAGCAATCAATAATAGTGAAGATATTAATTACGTTGGCTATAATATGCCTTACGACATTACATCTCATGCTGGGCTCTCAGCCTCACCAGATGAATGCATGGTGTAGCAGGAGTAACAAAAGCAACTTATAAACAGTTGTAGGTAGTATAGCGTGGGGATGGCATTTGTCGCTTGAAAAGGTGTTATTGACTATCATTGGAGTTGTCTCACCGATAGTGATAGTAACGAATTATCAATGAGCAGACAGAGTTCACCGATAGTTATCAAGTGACTTGGCAGCTGGTAAAACTATCGAATTATCGTGCCTGAAGAGATCGAGGACTGTGGGAAGGAATTGGAAAAGGTGATCGAGTTATCAGAGCATTCAATTTATCAGAACACTGTCACAAGTACATGTATTTATTAGTCGATAAATGTACAAACTATATATAAATCAAACGCATAGATGGCTTGTTGCAAATTAAAAAGCTTCTAGTGTGAAGTTAAAAAAAAATTTCATCAGAAAGTATCGAGACTTTTCTATCACTTGAGATTGGTTTGTTGTTTGAAGTCTTTTGATTGCCAGGACGGTTTCAGATGAACAAAACCAAACTTGATCGCTGTTGAAATGCTCGAAAAAAAGACATCTTTTTTTGAGCGTTTTAACCCATGATATACAGCCCCCAGGAATGATATACAGGGGGCTGTATATCAGTTTTAACCAAAATCAAATTTGCCGATTTTCCCTTAAGTTTATTCGAAGGTTAGCTCACTTTTCCTAGCTTTTGGAGGGCCATTGCTAATCAGATGATTACAAAATTTGATTTTTGCAAACCTTTAGAAAAATCGTTATCGAAAATATTTTGCCGATGATGGTAATAACGACGTCTAAGAACTACTAAAAGTTGAGGTTTGACTCTATGGCTTGAAATAAAGTGATATTCTATAGCGATAACAACCGTCGTAGTGGCCGTTGGGCAAACAACTGTTCGAGTTAACCAAGTCGAGGTCGAGTTATCTAAAGCAATTTATCATTGCATGAGAACAGACCAAACAGATCCGTTCGAGTTAATCATGCGTTCGAGCTATTCAAGGGCGATACCTATCGAGTTATAATATTTTTTATTATTCGATAACAAGATATTTGTTTCGGATCTTTTGATAGGCTGAAAATAGGCAACAAATTCATATCGAGAAAGACAACTATCGCATATCAAAATCGACTATCGAGTTATCGTGCAACCCTAGTATCGTGTAAAGGTAATGTATTAGGTAATATAGTGTAGGCATTGTAATTTCAATTGTAATGTAAGGTAATGGTAATGTAAAGGGCATTCACTCAGTATTATATGAGTTTAATACGTTACACAAAGGCTACAGTTAAGACACCCAAAACAGTTCTCACATGTCAGGCAATGTATCAGCGTCATGATTTTCCTTTTGGCCATTTTTTAAGGAAGACTAAGAACTGACCAAAGTATAGCCTATATGATTAGATCACATTTTTACAAAAAATACCAGGAGTACAATGACCGATGGTGAGAGTGGAATGAAAAAGTGAAAGGTCTTGACAGTTTAGAATATTTTTAATCTTTCATTTATTTTTTATAACTTAAATGTTTGTTGGTTACAATTAGTCTGTTTCTGCTTACAGGTACAACATGTGTGACTATTAAAATTGGAACTCGGCCATCGAATTAAGGAACTTTGCATTATTCTCTCCTATTATGTCACCTACATTATTGCAGAAGAGAAAGCACAAAAAACTGTTTTAAAATACCCAATATTTGTAGTTACGGCGGGTTCATGATGGCGGCAATTAACTGTTGGTTTTTGGGCTTTAAGAGCTTGTAATCACATCTCGAAATATTTTGTACCTACAACACAGCAGAGTAAGAAGTGGTGAATCTTTTGATACCAAATAACTGTAATGTAAATTTCGTTGCAAGTATGCCTTTAATACTAACGCCTCAATCAGCTATTCAAGTTTTTGCATTAATTCAGTTTGATTAATCATCATGTATTTCTGTTTAGTTCACAAAAACAATATAACAATTTTTTATAACCTATTATTGCCTCTAAATTAGTAAAACTAGAATTTGGCTATTAAATTAAGGCACTTTGCTCACATCTTATTGCTGAAGAAAAAGCACAAGGAAGCTGCTATGAAAATACCCAGTATTTTTATAACAGGAGGCAGTGAGAAGAAAGAGATAAAGGAATATTACAAAAACATCGCACCATTATATTGACGTTTCCAACTGTACACATCTTTTTGACAAGTGATAGCGGGCCTAAACTGAAGCTTACTGTAGCCTGTAATATATCAAAATCTGACTTACAGCAGCTTCTGTAAAATATTATGTTAAGAAATCTTATCCTCTCCACTGGGCTGGTTACAAACACATGAAGCATCAATGCCTTAATGATTGCAGTTGCCCAAACACATTTGCGCCCATATCACAGCAAGGTTAAATGGTTAAAATAATATGTTCATTGTGAACATATTTTTTCACTGCAGCCGCTACATCTATATATTAAATTTTGGTGTATGAAGATCTGCAATGGACTTACATTTCTGCCAGACATCGATTTTTACAAGTTTTGTACTATTGGATGTTTTGAGTGCTAAACCTTCCTGTTTCTAGGTTATGTGATGTCTAATTTCTGTTGAGTGTAATCGAAGAGTAAATGAGATGTTGTGATGTTTGAACTACAGACTTCTCTGTTGTTTCTTACCACCACCATACACAATGCATGTATTGCTAGCGATATGAGCCCGTTTTTAATTTCTTTTTTCTCATGTACCACCAATGCTAATGAAACGATAGCCAATACTTGTGATACTACCATATACATTTTCATATTATAGAAACTTGAAAGCACCAAGTAGCCTACTCGTGCAAACAGGTAAAACGTTTGCACTACTTCAACAATTTCAGACGTAGATATTTATGCAAAACATAAGTTATTTAGTAGAACTAGGCTGGGTTTACTCTAAATGTTGTCTTCCTTGCTGATATTGTGCTACGTATTTTTGTCCATGACATCGGCTGTCATTCTTGGCGCGAGTTAACACTAATAAACTTTAAGTGAAACTGCAATTCTTGAAGTATACATTTAGCCCACCGGCTAGCTGGGTCACAAACTCAAGGATTTTCGCCACTCTCATACAAAACAAAAACAACAGGGCAGACACACTTTTCGCGGTCTTCCGCACAAATATTCAAAAATACTAACAGATGTCAATTCTATCGGCCAAACACAACCTACTAATGGATGAGCAACCTATTAATGTATCCGAATACCTCATATAAAATAAGCCAACCAGGTTACATAAAGGTTAATACCCACATTATCTCTGGAAATATGCCTGCCCGCGGTCTTTGGCCAAGATTAACCAGGGTTCATCATACACCAAAATGTCTATTACGGGTTCCGGAGGGACCCCGTTCTGTTTATTAAGTTCGGGCGTCCATATAAACACCCTGTCCCGATTAGAAGCCAAAATGTAATCTAATCACAACGCCATACAATACGGTACCTACGCGCTAGTTGTAGTAGTGGAGTTGTAGTTCATTTACGTGCTCATGATTTATTCAACGCGTGAATTTGGTTGGCTTAAAAATAGTTTAAGTTTTGGTACGGGGACATTGGACCCACCCGATAATATTAAATAACGGACTACCTCCAGAACCCGTAAGAGACATTTTGGTGTATGATGAACCCTGGTTAATCTTGGCCAAAAACCGCGGGCAGGCATATTTCCAGAGATAAAGTGGGTATTAACCTTTATGTAACCTGGTTGGCTTATTTTATATGAGGTATTCGAATACATTAATAGGTTGCTCATCCATTAGTAGGTTGTGTTTGGCCGATAGAATTGACATCTGTTAGTATTTTTGAATATTCGTGCGGAAGACCGCGAAAAGTGTGTCTACCCTGTTGTTTTTGTTTTGTATGAGCGTGGCAAAAATCCTTGAGTTCGTGACCCGGCTAGCCCGTGGCTTAGCCACTGAATCGCCAAACGCAATAGAACTACAGTGAAGATATCAAAAACACCTCTTAGTAAAAACAGCTCTTTTTAATTACCAATATATTATGTTCTCCCACACTTACGCGCTGGCCAAGTGGTGGAAAATCCAATTATAACGATGACGATAATAAGAGATCTGACCAACTTACGTTAACCCGATAGCAAAAAATACCACCAAAATAGTATAATACAGCAGGTAAAATACATTGTTGAACATTCATAATTATTGAAAATGGGTTACATAATTTATCAAACACATACGTGTACAGTCTCACAGACAACATGTGTAGATTCTTCTTGAGACATATTTGGCTTGCGCGTACCGAGAGCGTGAAACGCAATAATAAAACATAATGCGCTCGCGGTGATATAACCTTAGTTCGATAGGTTAGCCTGACGCAACGTGTCATACCACCGCAAAATTAAATTTGCTACTTTGGAAATTTTTAGAAGAAACTTCCGTTATTGCTTGCAGCTGCGTTTAATTATAACATCAGCCGTCATTTATGAATCGTGAATGACAAGTTCCAAGCGGTTAGGTACATTAATGAAATTTCCGATAGGTTTTGAGTCACATTATTCTATCAGTAGTATTGTCTACCGTATACCGGTAGGAGGGGGGTGACAGTTCTTTAGTGAGAGTTACGTTTATGTTATGAAAAAGTACTCAAAGGAAATGGTCTATTATAATGATCAGCCAATACACGTGTACGTCCTGTATTATTTTTTCGAACGAGTTCTCAATAAATAAACTTTTATAAGCGACTCCATTTGAGCTTTTTATAATGCGCTGGCGACCTCGTTGAAACCTCTAAATATTCGCCACGCGTTTTCTATTCCGAACCAACTATGAAGAACACTATCACAAGTTATGAGGGCAGGTAGTTAAAATGTACGGATATTTTTTAACTGGCATCTATTTGTATAAATATAACTATACACAAGTTTAGGCTCAACTGTAAGTAAGCATAAGTTTAATTGTATGATGACAGCCCAAACTAAATTGATTGGAATTGGAGAATCCCAAGTACCATAAAGAAAAAAACATTGCTTCATCATTGTAAGCCTAGTTGGTTGCTTTAGGTATCGATTAATTTTGTTTTGAATACCACTTTTGAACAGTCTAAAAAAGAGCAGATTGCACAACCTAGTGAATAGAGTAAACCTAATAAAATAGGTTGTAGGGCTGGGCTAAGGATTTAAATTAACCGATTATTTTAACAGCTCTAGTTAAGGCAAGAATAATTTGCATTCATATTTTGATATATTTAAAAAAAAAATTTATATACTAGAGATTCCCCGTCATGCAGCCCACTACCAAAATGATAATTGAAAAAGAAAGGGTACTGCCGGTTGAGAAATGCAATATTAGCAGTCGAATGGCACTGCAGAGCAATAAGAGAACTGCAATGGTAGCTGTAATGTACTGGATGTTATTATGTACAACAAACAGCAATAATGAAAGGAAAAGGTTATGTTTATATCTCTCCCCTGCAATGGAAGAAATGCAATATTAGAAGTAAAATGGCAAGCCACTGTGTAATATACACATGCTGGGAGGGGGGAGGCTGTATATCATTGATCATAGCAAGCAATAGCAAGAAGTTGTGATATTCATCTATATATCTATAAAATTACGCTGAATTCAAAAATCTAAACATATTTTAACTGCTTGATCTCTATGGCTGCATGCCTACTTGATCTCTATGGCTGCATGCCTACTTCATCTCTATGGCTGCATGCCTACTTGATCTCTATGGCTGCATGCCTACTTGATCTCTATGGCTGCATGCCTACTTGATCTCCATGGCTGAATGCATATTTGATCTCTATGGCTGCATGCCTACTTGATCTCTACGGCTGCATGCCTACTTGTCCTCTGTGGCTGCATGCCTACTTGATCTCTACTAACTTGATCTCTCTTGAACTATAGAAATAGATGTATATCTATAAGAAAATATAGGCCTATTACTTAATTTTGCATATATTGAAAACAGCTTAGCAGTACCGCAATATTGATCACAGCCGCAGTATCATCAACAAAATCTTTAGATAAATAATAACAGTAACATATTGCACACCATCGGTCACCATAGGCCTACTTTGATCTTGTAAATTCGAAAGGATATTCTTATAATTAAATCTTATAACAATCCGATAAAACCGAATAATTATTCTTATAATTAAATATTGTAATAATCTTATAAGAATCGTTAGAAAAATATCGTCATTTTCTTTACTTTCACTGCTTTGGACATCAATTGGAATACCGAAGTACTCATTATAAGTGTCCAAAATGTCAGAGTCCGGTAGAATTGGCAAAAAAACGGTTACTTTTCAGTACTTCTATGTTGATTACAGAAACCTTCGGCAATTGGACAATGCCATAGACTGGTGAAATGTGCACGTCTTTTTTGTGAAATGCACACGACTTCATGGTTCTACTCTTTGTTGCACGGCCTTATCAGCGTTTCATTGGCCGGTCTTAATTTTGAGTAAAAAAAGCTCGTCAAGTTTTTATCGCGAGTTTAAGCCAAATTAATCTGTCTATTTATGTATAATCCAATCAGATGGGTTAGTTTTAGGATATTGGAGAAACTGTTCAAAGACTTGGTAACATATTTAAATATGTTTACACGTGTTTTGTATCATTATTAATTATTATACTTGAGCGACCTTACACAAAAATGGTTAACATTTTTGATGTTATTGTGATACAAGAGTTTGATAAATGCCGTGGACGGATAATTTTTCGGGAGTTGTGTCCGCATATGCATTTATTATTGAGCTCCCAAACATTCGCTTCGCTGGTGTTTGGTTGTGGGATAATTGACAAGGTTTAATGATGGAGAAAAAATAAGTATATTGTATTCATTGAAATTTTTATTATTTTTTTCATAAGACAAACAAAACAGAACAGGACACTAAACGTCAAAACAAGTGAATTACCTACACCAAAATACTTTTACAAGAAATATAATGTCCTACAGTGCGTTATAGTAAAACACAAATTGTTGGGAAAGAAACTTTGGGGATAAGTGAATCAAAGGCTATGTTATCATTTTATTATTATTATCAGTTATTATTATGTTACAAGTACAGCTTTAGCCTGTGGTCTGTTACAATGACATCAGGTAAAAGCAGGATTCCAAACTGTTGTGACTAAAGATGAACACTTGAAGCTAAAGAACAACTTGATCCAAATGATAGAGTTTACTATTGGTATGAGGTCTTGTAATAATTTGGACCAATTGTATGAGGTTTTACAGTGAAGCTAGCCAATAGCAAAGAGTGGTTCATAGCTGTAACTACTATTAGGAGGTCTTACGATATTTCCAAGACTTTGTAATAAGGTAGCCGACCTTCAGGAGAGTTTTCATTCAGTAGTATTCTTACACTGTGGTCACACTATACACTCAATACTTTAGCTGCAGTTGTCTTGCCTTTTCCTATCTGGTAATTGTCTTTCCTATGATAGGGCTTAGTTTTCTATAAATAAACAGTTGAGAGAGAAAGTGGGGCAGAGAGAGAGTGTGGGAGAGAGATGAAGAGAGAGAGAGAGTGTGTGGGAGAGAGAGAGTGTACGGGAGAAAGAAAATGAGAGAAGGACGGAACGGTAGAGAGAAACGGGGAACAGAGAGTGGAAAGGAGAGGAAGGAAAAGAGGGAGAGAGAACGAGTGGGAGCGAAAGCGAGAGAGTACGCGGGATAGAGGGAGCGGGAAGGAGATGGAGAAAGAGGGAGCTGAAGAGAGAGAGAGGGGGAGCGGGAGAGAGGGGGAGCGGGAGAGAGTCAGAGAGAGGCGGAGAGAGGCGGAGAGGAGGTGATTAAAAAGAGAGTTGAATAAATAATAGTCAAAACAATAATCAAAGAATAAAGATTGGGTTGTGAGAAAAAGTGAACAGACAGACAACAGACAATACTTTTATAGATAAGGTAAAGATGAGCTGCATCTATTACAATAATCAAATAATAAGATTGGGTTATGGCTAAAAGTGAACAGACAGACGGACAACAGCCAGTATTTTTATAGATAAGGTAAATATGAACTGTATATATTGGTAGAGAGCTAAATATCAGACACAGGTGCTTAGCCAAATAGTATGTATATGTGTGCTGTTCATATGTACAGATAAGTTGTTCATATGTATAGTATGCTGCTCGTATGTACAGATATCCTGTCCAGATGTACATATATTCTGTCCATATGTACAAATATGCTGTTCATATTTGCAGATAAGTTGTTCATATGTATAGTATGCTGCTCATATGTACAGATATCCTGTCCATATGTACAAATATGCTGTTCATATTTGCAGATATGATGTTCATATTTGCAGATAGGATGTTCATATTTGCAGACAGGATATTCATATGTATGAATTGTCTTTTCATAGGTATGGATTTTGTTGTCCTCTATATAGATATGGACAATAAGCTGTGGAAGATGAGATACAGAGGTGTTAGAAATAGCTGAAACAGCCGGTCAATGTAAGCATTGCAAAGACCAAGATTCAGCAGTTGCTATGGTGACTCTATAATACTGATCATGTTTGTTGATGACATTGCATAGAGTTTGTATCATACACTTTCGTAAGCAGATGTTTATGCTTTTCAGCGTCAACATACTCATCTGAACAGATGTTGTTCATGATATTTGTAGACAAGTCAAGCTGATAATATGCCCCAAAGCGTTTTCCAAGCTAATCTTACTGGCCTTTTCTCTAACCATTACCTTAGTGCCTAGTACAGTGTCTGCTCCAATCAGAAGTGACGTCTGTAGCTTTTTATTCCTTGGATGTCTGATGGCTTACAGCTATCTCAAGAAGGTAAACATTGAAGAGACTGATTCTGCCTGGTCTCCGTGTTGGGATAGAGTGGGTTGAGGTTTGCTGCATTGTTAGCTGCCTAAAGTTGAGGATACTGTTAGCTAGACAGATGCAGTGAAATCCTTAATACAGTCAAACGTCTACATACAAATTTTTTGGCATACAGCGAAAGGATTTAAGCAAATATTTTCTCTTGACATACAAACTTACGAACTAGTTTAACATACGCTGCCGGATGTTTTTTTAACCAATACATCTTCGTCACGTAAAAGTAAATGTAAAAGTATAAAATTCTAGATGTTAGAATAACAAAAAGTAATTAAATTTAGGATTGTTGTAAGTTAGAATAAGTTATGCAACATATTCTTACTACTGAGTCTGAGATGCATAGACTTCAGATACAGGTAGAGTTATTTGTTTATTGACCTTTTTTAAAAACTGCAAACATTTTAATAGTGTACCACCTTTGTCAACATCTTCACCGGAGTCGGTTACATTTCCATAATAGGCAGACTACATGTGAATGCAGAATCAGCAGATGACCTTGACCTTAATTAACTAGTATATTACTCTAAGTTAGTTATAGGTTTAGCCTCTGATATTAATACGAGTACTGCTTATAGCTACTCCAACATCCTATGCATCTACTTCTTGCCTGCCCATAACACTATTCTTAAAAATTGTAAGCGGGTTCACACCAATTAGTTTTGCTCATGCAAAAACTCAAGGGTTGTCTTCACTTTAGCACGCCCATCAAGGTTCTCATGACGTTCTGTACTGAGCCCTGCACTTTACATCCAACTAAATGCTATTTTTAGGCTAACTGTGACATTGATGTGTGTGAATGCTAGCTGCGACATTGATGGGTAAATCTGTGAATTAATTGCCCTGCTTTGCAACTACGATGTCTTCAATGATAGAAGATGACAATTGGCATGATGCGTGTGAATTCTTTCAAACAGAATCTATAGAGGAAGAGGAAGATATGGTTGTTCTATACATTATGCCTAGTTACTTTTTCACTGGGTTTGTACAACTTATTGACATAGAACTGCAATGATAGTCAAAGGATATCATTGGACTGTTGTCTGTCTTGATAAGAATGTATGAACAACAGATGTAAAGGTTCTTCCGGTATCACCTCGTGACAAAAAATGATCTGAAATGACACGTCTATGGGGTTTAAAAACAGCATTAATAAAAAGTTATCGACCATTGCTTTAAGTTTCAATAAAATAATAATGTAGTATTTTTATGCGAAACAGAAGTATTAACAAGCAATTGTTTTCATTATATCATATAAATTTCTAGTCGAATACATTCTTATATCTTCAATGCTTTGTTTGTGTATTTAGCACAATGTGAAAAGGCAAGAAGTCGCCAAGGTTTAATGTTGTTATAGTTGGAGGTGTAGAACTGGGGTTTAATGCTCAAGATTCAGCAGAAGTCTGGTATGCTGCAAAAGGTTACATACAAGTTTAGTACGATGCTATGGAGGCAAAGAACCTATCATATGACATCTATCGTATATCCATCACTAGTACTACTGCATCTCTATCACTAGTACTACTGTGCTGTATATCTATCACTAGTTCTACAGTATATATATCACTAGTTCTACTGCATATCTATCACTAGTTCTACTGTATATCTATCACTAGTTCTACTGTATTTCCATCACTAGTACTACTGTATATATATATATATATATAATAGATAAGTTGTCAGGC
Organism: Watersipora subatra; assembly: GCF_963576615.1. Taxonomy (NCBI): domain Eukaryota; kingdom Metazoa; phylum Bryozoa; class Gymnolaemata; order Cheilostomatida; family Watersiporidae; genus Watersipora; species Watersipora subatra. The sequence goes on from NC_088716.1 coordinate 1,554,243, forward strand.
CTACTGCTAACAGCACTCTACGCTCTAAAAAGTGCGGAGTGTTATAACTAACTAGAGTGTGGAATAGGTTAATGTTACTTATCTTTGTTCCAGATTGATGTTTTATTCTGGGGTCACGACAGGTCTGTTTCGTGCTGGTGCACTCTTCAGGTGACTTGTGTTGAATGGCGGGTGGAGTTGCCTCTCCTGATGTTGTTGGTGGTGTCTGTAGCTCCGCCTCTGCCTGGATCGTATTGGCTGAGTAGGTATTTCTTGGAGTGTCTGCATGTATTGTTTATTTCATTTCTTTTGTTTAAGGTGGCTGTTTCTGGCCTGCAAATGATGTAATATTTTTCACTAAGGCACAGATGACATTTCTTTGTTTGGTTTGAATAAGGTCTAGCTTTCTGCATAATTTTCCATTTAATCCTGTAGCTTGTATAGGCAGAATAAGGCAGAAAAGGCAGAAAATTTATAAACAAATAATAATAATAATTTATAAGGCAAATATAGGCAGAAAATTTATAAACATTATAGATACATGTTTCCCGCCTACCCATTCACTGCACAAAGTATTTAACAGACACACACTAAAACTCAGCTACTCTTGCATGCCGAACATGAAACAGCACATAGATTCACACAACAGACGCCTGCTGAGCAGCCAGCAGAGCACAACTACAAACAGGGCCTGCAATTGTAGAGTAAGGAACAACTGCCCACTAGATGGAAACTGCTTAACCACAAACATAATATACCAGGCCATAGTGACTAGAGAAGATACGGGCACCGAAAGCACCTACATAGGACTATGCACAACCGACTTCAAATCCAGATTTAGAAACCACACAGCCTCTTTCACACACAGTGACAAGCAAAACAGCACAGAACTTAGTAAACACATCTGGAAACTTAAGAATGACAATGCAAGCTACAGGATTAAATGGAAAATTATGCAGAAAGCTAGACCTTATTCAAACCAAACAAAGAAATGTCATCTGTGCCTTAGTGAAAAATATTACATCATTTGCAGGCCAGAAACAGCCACCTTAAACAAAAGAAATGAAATAAACAATACATGCAGACACTCCAAGAAATACCTACTCAGCCAATACGATCCAGGCAGAGGCGGAGCTACAGACACCACCAACAACATCAGGAGAGGCAACTCCACCCGCCATTCAACACAAGTCACCTGAAGAGTGCACCAGCACGAAACAGACCTGTCGTGACCCCAGAATAAAACATCAATCTGGAACAAAGATAAGTAACATTAACCTATTCCACACTCTAGTTAGTTATATATATATATATATATATATATATATATATATATATATATATATCACTAGTTCTACTGTGCTGTATATCTATCACTAGTTCTACTGTATATCCATCACTAGTACTACTGTATATATATATATATATATATATATATATATATATATCTATCACTAGTTCTACTGTGCTGTATATCTATCACTAGTTCTACAGTATATATATCACTAGTACTACTGTGCTATATATCTATCACTAGTTCTACTGCATATCTATCACTAGTTCTACTGTATATCCATCACTAGTACTACTGTATATATATATATATATAAATATATATATATATATATATACATATATATATGTATATATATATATATATATATATACACATGTACATTACTAGCTTGCTTGCCATTTTACTTCTAATATTGGCCAATATTGCATTTCTCCTATTGCGGGGAAGAGATATAAACATAATATTTTCCTTTCATTATTGCTGTTTGTTGTATATAATAACACCCACAGCCAGTACATTGCAGCTACCATCTTATCCTATTGCACTACAGTGTCACTTGACTGCTAATATTGCATTTCTCGACCATCAGTCCCTTTTCATTTTCAATTATCACTTTGGTCGTGGGCTGTATGACAGGGGAAATGATAGTAATAATATATAATGATTATAGTTATAGCAAGTATTTATGCATATGGATAGCTTCTCTCATAGTAAATAAACAAAATAGGGACTTTAGTGTAAGGTCAACATAACTTCTAATCACATTTATTTAGGATCTTTGTCTATATTCATATTCAGATCTTGTAGAATTAGTAGCTAAAGCAGATAACCATAATTTATTTTATGAGGAAATCAACTTTGATAAAAGTGAAATCGTCTTCTTTGCAACTTTTTTACCCCAAATCCCTTGAATATTTTATTAAAAACTGCCTTCAAACCAATGATTTCATATTCTCCTTTGAATCTAATTTTTTGTCAAACAGGTAGGTAGTAGCAGGTGTTTGAATGTTGGTCCAGCAGGCTGAAAGTTTAGGGTTTGAATCCCATTAAAAGTAATATTTTTTCTAACATTTTAGGTGTGACCTCACATAAACAGTCAGGTGTTGACACTCATAGTTTTTCATAACTATATTCAGTTCGGTTAACAGGACTGGTCCTGTTAACCCAATGGTCTAGCTATAAATTTTACTATAGCTGTGCGACTATATAGTGTACATTCGTTCAGTGTCTCACCTCTACATCTACGTCTAAGTACAGCCTCGTATAGACAGACACGCATGACTCTTATCCTACTAAATTTGATTAAATTGTGAGCCTGGAATTATATTTAAAATTAATCATCAAATTGTCTTGATTTTTAATTAAAAAGCAGATTAGATGTAAAATTACATTTTTCAGTGATCTCTTCCGCTTAATATGAACATTTCAATTTTTAGTAATCAAAAAGCAAAAATTGCTAGAATAAATCAGTAGTGTAAAAATTCCAAAAGCCCTGGTGCACACAGACCAGCAAAATACATGGCATATGTGACCCATGCAGTCAGAATGTACAATCGTGCTAAAACCACATTTTTGAGTCATTTAAAGATTTAAAATCAACAAATTCTGAGGATTTTAATGCATTTTAATTTTTTTAAATTGGGTTATTTATGCAAGTTATGCAAGATTTAGTAGAGAAGGTCTCGTGATGAACTAAAACTGTTGTTTTGAGTTTAAGCAGGATGAAGTTGCTGATTCATGAACTGTAAATCATGGTGTTTGTTTACAAATCAAAATGCCATAGCAACCAACCACTTAATCTCAACCTATATTGATGAAACCTGGCATTCTCCACAATAACACCCTGAAAAAGATGATCGTTGTATTTTTATTCCAAGTCGATTGACGATTGACCTCCCAAAGGTCATGGTAAGGTTAACAATATATGTGGCTAAAAGCTCACAGTCCTGGAGATATTCATTAAAAGGGTATGCTTCAAACTGGGCACTTTTCATCAAGTTATATTGCTATGACTGCATATAATGACAGTCCAATAACCTGATAAAGAGTTGGAAGTGTATTCGGAATTGTCCACCTATACAGAAGGTCGTGGTAAGGTCAACGAAAAGTGACAACAGAGGGCATCAGGATGCAGAAATATCAACCCAACTCATCAAGTGACCATTCAATCTAGAGCTCTTTTTATGTAGTTTAACACTCACACAGTGTAGCACGAGAAGGCTGCAGAGATTTATTGTAGTGCATTTGTTATGCTAGTGGCAATTTGTCCCAACACAGCCATATCCAATGTTTCCTTCGGTAATCCTTGATACACAGTTCTAATGAGGCTTAATTGTTCAGATGACATAAAACTAGCGCATAATTCCATACATTTGCACCCATTTATTAGTTTGATGTCAACAGCTAGAATGGGAATGTTATCAGCACTGATAGGCTGATCGTTATTCTCTGTAATTTGATTTAATTCATTCGCATTATCGTTAGCAGTCACATATTGCGTAAGCAGCTGTATTTCTAAGGTTGCCCTATTATCACAATCCTCATCATCGCTTTCACTATGATCTGAGGCAGCTGACTCAGATTCTAAGTAGAAATACTCATCTAGCATCAACTAGTCGTAATTTTGCGATGGTTTTATTTTGTTCTAGCTTGATGCATTAAAACAGGAAATAGCCACAAGTATGTTGTTATATCTCGTTTTGTCAGTTTCTGCTTACCGAAAAGGAGTTATCTCCTCATTGTTGGGAAATTCGACCTTTGCATTATCTAAGTCGGAACTGCGTAGGAAATTGCATTATGGTTTGGATCCGCCATCTTGTAATCCACGTTGGCATTCGCTATAGTGTATTTGGCACGATTAGTACGACCAATAACATTGCGTAGCTGGCCTACGTCACATTGGTATAGCGTGAGTTATTTCTCTTAATAGGGGCAGTGCTGATAACCTCCCCCTGTCACAGTCCTTGCACTCGTTGGTCTTCAGATACAACATCTAACCGGGAGATTCGAACTATCCTTCTTTTTTTTGGGATGGACTCTCGACCGGTGAAGGCCGCTTCCACGAGACGGTGATCGTCCTGCATCTTTACTATCAAAATCCGTGCCTGGTCACGGCAGGCTGTGGACATCCAAGAAGGAGTGACCAGTCTGCGGTGGGCGATCACTGATAAAAAGGTAAATTACAGTTATAACATATTTTCATAATTAAAGCCATTTTTATATTGAATCGCGCATCCCACAATGTAATAGCTATAAGGTTCACACCGTAATATTATTAAGCTCTGCTTAATAATATTATGTAATAATAATAATAACAGCCAACGACTATCTTTCTCTCGCATGCTCAGCGAGCTGTGGAATATTGTGATATGTAGAGAATTTTAAACACCGATAATTTCAGTAACGGATAACTAATTTATAACGAATTCTTTCATATCATTTTGGTGGAGGTGCCTGTATCTTCAACGCGGTACAGGTTATAATATAAATAAAAGGCTGTTGGTAAAATAAGTTTCATAACGAATATAAATAAAGGAATAATTTACTAATAGAAATAATCCACTAATTTTCTTTTTGTGCCATTCCTGGTCTACTACACGAAGGCATTCGTATCTTCGCTGACCTTACTGGCTTTAATTTTCATTGTTTCGAATTTGTCATGAAGTTCTTTTACAGCTAACCGCTGTTTGATAACGAATATAAATAAAGAAATAATTTACTAATAGGAATAATTCACTAATTTTCTTTTTGTGCCATTCTTGGTCTACTACACGAAGGCTTTCGTATCTTCGCTGACCTTACTGGCTTTAATCTTCATTGTCTCGAACTTATCGTGAAGTTTTTTTAAAGCTAACCGCTGTTTGACTTGTTTTACTAGGTATGTGTTTTCTAATCAGATATTAAACATAATTTTGCTCCGTTCTTTAGTGGGTTTATTGGAATTTTTTTTTCCCTTATTATAATATTGTTCCTTGTTCTTTCACTTTCTTACACGCGGTGTTTCCTCCCTGTAATCAGTGCCGGTTCACTGGTTGTTTGCTTGCTTGTCAGCTTGCATGTTCTCGAACTGATTATTATCGGTCTCATTAGTGGCAGTCTTGCCGTAAACCCTAGTTTCTTACCCACACCTGCAATTGCGTGGCTGATCACCTCGCGTTGGTGTTGTGCGTATCGGAGCTCCCCCTTTGCTGGCGTCGTTCCAGCTGTGTTTGTAGTGCCGCTTCTTGCGTTGCGCTGTTTTCATTAGGGTTTGTTAGTGTTGCCTGGTGTTCGTGGGCTCACTGTTTAAAAAATTTGGGAGAACTATTATAGTGAAATAAAAACTATTACACCGTATTAAAAGCATTATATTGTTAGAACTATTATAGTGAAATAAAAACTATTACACCGTATTAAAAGCATTATATTGTTAGGACTATTATAGTGAAGTAATCACTATTACATGTATTAAAAGCATTATATTGTTATAGTAATACATTAATACATTCTTTTAGTGAGATAATAATTTTAATTCTTGCATTATGGCAGAAGGGTTTGATGATGACTTTGACCCCATGGCAGATATAAATCCACTAAACTCACGAAGTAGATTAAATGTTCAAGATAAATCAAGTACACATAAGCAGGATACAAGAGCTGAAATGAAAAAGGAGATGCTCGAGTTCTGGAAAACTCTTCCCGAGGATTTAAAATTAGAGGTGATGAACCATGAACTAGGGTCGGATGCACCAAATCTAAGCGCAGCATCTGCATTTAGAACACCAAGAATGCAATCCCTTTCGCCAACATCGAGCAATCCGTTTATAACCCGCAGTAGAGCAAGTATTTCTCCTGTTCCTCCTACGGCCAGTACACAGTTGCCAACCAGGGCACTTCCTACACAGCCGCCTTCAGTACTCGCTACACAACCATCTTCAGTACTCACTACACAACCACCTTCAGTATTCGCTACACAGCCGTCTTCAGTACTTCCTACACAACCATCTTCAGTACTCACTACACAACCACCTTCAGTATTCGCTACACAGCCACCTTCAGTACTCGCTACACAGCCACCTTCAGTAGCCCCTGTACAGCCACCTTTGGCACCAATAGTACTCCCTAATTTCCATGATATGGACAATTTTTCCAATGGTCCAGGAGAAAGTTGGGATTGTTTTATTAAAAGGTGGGAAATAAAAATTAGACCATATCGCTTCTCGAGCGAGCAACTGGCACTTACTCTGCCAGATAGATTTACTGGTGCGGCTTATGCTAAATATAAACGGGTTGTTAGGGCCAACCCTGCACTCATGATTGACTACGTACAGCTTAGAGCTGAATTAAACAAACTTTTCACTGTCCATACTAATCTTCAGGGGCGTGGTTTATATTCTATCCAACAAGGTCGCCGAACGGTCGGTGAATATTATGCCGAACTCTCCTCGCTTGCTGATACAGCGTACGGCAACGTACCAGAAGCATATCGTGACACTTTCGTTGTAGACATTTTTATTCAAGGACTTCGAGAGTCCATTAAGAAAGGACTTATGTTTAAAGGTAAAATGACTCTTTCTCAAGCGCTGCATGAAGCTGAAGTTGTCGAGCTTGCAGAATTACAAAATAAAACCCCAGCTAAAATAATGTCTGTAAACGAAGTTAACTCAGTCGAACCTCTTCTCGCTCCCTTATGTAATCAAATCAAGGATTTGAAGCTCTTGGTGGAAAAACAGGCAGGTAACCCAGTAGCTCAACGTAATCACCAGCCTCAACCACCATATCAGTCTAGTTATGGTAGTAATCACCGTAGACCACAGGATAATAATAAACCTCGACAGTTCTCAAACAACTTTCAACCACGACCACGTACCCAAAGTTACAACTCGCAGAGTCAATCGCAATCTTTCAGAAATATATCTAATCGTGGTCGCTCGCAAAGACCTTCTTATGGTCGTCCACAACAACCGCAATCGGCGGATAGACTTAGATCTAAAAACAATCAATCTAACAATGGCTGCTGGACATGTGGTTCACGGAATCATTGGTCGAGAGAGTGTCCTAAGAAAAATGTAAACGCTGTCACTGCTACTGCTGACGGACTTGAACCACAACAGTATGCAGAGTTTCTCCTTACTCAACCTCAAGAAATGGACGATTTGAAAGTCAACGCTGTTGAGGTCGTTTCAAATCCACCTTTGAGGAAACCACCCTCACGTGGTACTGGTTCGAAACTATCACCTAAGAATAGTTTCATGCTCACCCTTCTTACAGTCTGTGCTCTGTTTTCTGGTACTGAATCTGCACGGATCATCCTTCCGGATAACCCGATGATTTGCGGTTCTACTCCAAAAGCTGCTCACATTTACAACATAACTCATGAATACCCTTGCACGTCCAATGCAACAAGCAATAATCATACAGTCCCTCAAAACATGAACATACAAGTATATCAAAAGAACATAGTAGAGTGGCAATCAAAAGCCTACCAGTGTGCAAAGTTTAAGGACAAAATAGCTACCCAAATTTCTTTCTTTACAGATATAAAATCCCGTACTGCTACAACTGAACGCATACCTGTGAGCAGAGAGGAATGTGAAAGGATGATAACACACAAAACTTGTTCTGCTGGTTCTTTAACTGGTTCTAATGGTGTATTTGTTACTCAAAATTCTGCCAATGCATCCTACCAATACTGTTGTAAGGAACATACTTTTGAAGCTGATCAATGTAGTGTCATTGTAACTTCTGTCTTTAAGAAACACAATGTAGAAGTCTTTGAGTCACCCGCAGGTGATGTTTCGCATTGTCGTTATGAACATGGTAGCTGTTTACTCTCAGATCAATCAATACTTGTATGGGAAACTAATAGGGAAAGTTATTGTGAATACGAAAAATGGTACACGATGAAAGGGAAATTGTATGAAGACCATTTTGTCAGTAATGATCGCAACTTGGCTCTAACTTTCCACACATACGGGTATCTGTCATTCACTAACTGTAAGGGAAACAAAACTAGTCTCTCTGATCAAGGAGTCATGATATCTTTTCTTGATCCTGTTAATTTTACTACGTTAGCTCAGAAAATTAAAGTTGATTACACTGCTTGGGGTGATGATGTAGTAATTTTGAATGCTATGTTGCAAGGATTAGCAGGAGAAATGCATAATAACCTGATAGAGCAGTTCTGGGACAGTTACTATTATACATGCCACCTTCTTTCACAAACTTTAAAAATAATCACTTTGCTTATGGAGAAACACCCTACAGTCAGTGCTAGGTACATGCTACAAAACCCATACATAATAGCTTCAAGTGGGCCTGGTATTCTAGAAATTTATCCTTGTACCGAATTACCTCCTGATCTTTACCGCATTCTTCCAATGTCGGAAAACAATTGTACGCAATTTATTCCCATCGAAGTAAGCATGGGCGGTTCAAAGAGAATTGGATATCTAGATCCTATAGAAAACGTTGTCCACAAAGATACCCACACTGTTGACTGTTCCTACATAGATAGAGTGATCCTTAGACTAAATGGTAGTACGTTACGTTATTCACAAACTGGTGATCTTTCTGCTTTGATTAATGTTTCTAGACTTCGTCTCCCTGACATTCAATTAGGCATACAGCCTATTAAAATCCATGAAACTGTTTATAGCACTGCTCATCGTTTAAACTGGCATGAATTAAGTAACCACCAAAGTCTAAATACCTTGTTAGCAACTTTAGACCGCCAAAGACAAGTTCTGGAAGCTATGGGTGTACAAAGTTCACCACATCATACTTTAGAACATAATGTTATCGAGTCAAAGGAATCACTGCTTGGTAATTCCTTATTTGCTTTTCTGTTTGGTGGACACGTTGCTTCCGGTTATGAATTATGGTCTTTCTTCTGTAATATCATTGTTTCGATTGTGGCCATAGGTTTCATATTGTACACATTGAGAAAGCATTGTTGTCCGAACTTTCGAGTCAATATACCTCGTCTTGTTAATGGACAGCTTGTAGCTAATGTAGACGTTGAGCGTAATGATGCAGATTGTTCCACTGATTCTGAGGATGAAGTCGCAGAGACGGCTGTCTCTCCTTTAACCCCTCAACAAATAGTGCCAATCGAACCCAATTGTCCAGCCCCTACTGGTCAATCTTACCTTCCCCCTTTAACATCAACATCTGAGACATGTCATCTCAGGACTCTTCCAACTACTTCAACGGCTACGCACATCCGTCCTCCTGCGTACCAACCTATCTACCCCAACCTTGCCGAAGCTGAATTGGAACGATGTGATGAGCCGACCAATGATGCTCCTTGGCGCCCATTCAATTGGCCTTCTTTCTACAGGAAGAGTACCAAATGACAATTCGGTCAGTCACCTAATCCCTTACCAAAGATCAATATGATTGGCAATCATCAGAAATCTACCCAATGTCAAGCCCTCATATCAGTTATCATCAATGGTCGAGAATGCATCTCCCTTGCTGATGCTGGTGCTTCTGTATCTTTACTTCATAGTGATATCGCTAAGGCGCTTCGTTTGAAACTTACTGCTTCAAAATTGAATGCCACTAGCGTCACCAGTGAATCCTTAAAAATTCTCGGTGAAACCACTGTGAAGGTCTCTGTTGGTTCACAATCTTACAATCAAAGATTGTTCGTGACTTCTAATATCACCCAAGAAGTGATATTGGGTACCGATTTCTTAAAAAGGTTAGGTGATGTGACCTATAACTTCAACAATTGCACTTTCAAATTCAATAGTACCGTCCTACCTATGGGCACTCGTAATCAATTTGATTCTGTTTCAGTCCTTAACGCGGTTCAGATCCCTCCTCTATCTGAAGTCGCAGTTGTGGCTAATGTTTCAACTCCATGTCTTGACGGTCATCAATGCCCTTTCGAAGGTGACAATCTTCATGTTTCTAAGCATTTGTTGGTTGGGAAATGTGTAGATCGTGTTTCTGGTACTAAAGTTCGTATACCCATTATAAATGTGAGTAAAGAAATACAAGAAATTAGTGTGAATTCGATTGTTGGCACTATCGAACCTCTAGATGAGGATGACGATCTTATGACCACTAAGATCAAGATTCCTACAAAGGGGAATACAGTAAATGTGAAGAGTATTAAACCTAGTGAGCGTGTGGATCTACGTAATACGATGCTGACTGACAACCAAAAAGCTAAACTATCTGATCTACTTGATGAATTCAAAGATATTGTCGGTGAAAATATATCTGAATTGGGCAGAACAAAAATTGTACAACATGTCATTGAGACCGAACCTGGAACTGTCCCAGTAAGGAGTAGACCTTACAACATCCCTGTTGGTCTCCGTGCTGAGGTCAAAGCTCAGCTTGACGAAATGCAAAGGCAAGGGTTAATCACTGTTGGTACTGGGGAGTGGTCTTCTCCCATTGTTCTAGTGAAAAAGAAAGATAACACCTGGCATTTCTGCGTCGATTATCGCAAATTGAACGCTGTAACTGTAAAACACTCTATGGCTCTTTCTTCTATCGATAATGCTGCTGAAATAATGCATGGTAAGAAATATTTCAGTACTATCGATCTTTGCTCCGGTTTCTTTCAGGTAGCTCTACATGAGTCTTCCCAGGAAAAATCTGATTTTATAACCCCTTGGGGTCCTTACAAATGGAAAGTCATGCCGCAAGGTGCTTCGGGCTCTCCTTCCACATTTGCCCGTCTGTCTCTTGCCATTATGGCCGACCTCATCAGTAATGGTAGTAGCTGTGTATATCTTGACGACTGGTTGATGACGTCGAAGGACTTTCCGTCACACCTTCAATTATTGAGAACGGTCTTTACTCGTCTGAGGTTTGCGGGATTGAAATATCGTCTATCCAAGAGCTTCTTTTGTCAGAAAGAGGTTTTGTATCTTGGACATGTAATCTCCCAAGACGGTATGGCCGTAGCTCCACATAATGTCAAAAAAATTGTGGACTTCCCTGCTCCTATGGACAAGACTGGTGTTCGCAGACTCTTGGGTCTGTTCGGATTCTATAGGAGTTTCATCAAGGGATTTAGCAAAATTGCTGCCCCTTTGATCAAACTTACTAATAAAGACATTGTTTTCCATTGGGACGAAGAGTGCCAACGCGCCACTGCTGAATTGAAGTTCCACATAACCTCTGCTCCTGTCCTAGTCTTTCCTGATTTCTCTCGTCAGTTCATCCTTACCACTGACGCTTCAGCTATTGCCGTCGGTGGTGTTCTATCTCAAATACGAGAAGATGGCAAAGACCATCCAATTGCTTTCTTCTCAAAAGCTTTAAACAAAGCCGAAAAGAAATGGGACTCGTGTGAACAGGAATTATTTGCTATCCTTTCTTGTGTAAGGCATTTCAGACATTATTTGCTAAACACAAAGTTCCTAATTAGAACTGACAACAAAGCGTGTACGTATGTTCTAAGAAAATCAGAGCTGTCTCCAAGGCTAGCTCGTTGGGCCGTACAACTTGCAGACTATGACTACGAGATTGTACACACCCCTGGAAGACATAACCATGTTGCTGACGCTCTTTCCAGAGCTGAAATGGTTGCTACTATTCACTCTGATTCTCCAGACCCTGTTGAGAGCGAGATGAGTGTAGCTCAAAGTCGAGATTACTACCTAGGTCCGATAAAGTTATTCCTAGAGAAAGGAAAGTTTCCAGCAGATATGTCTAAACGCAACCAAAGTCAAGTAAGAAAAGACAGTGAAAACTTTCGAATTGTTAACGGTGTTCTCTATAGAGATCAAAACTCAAAGTTACTTCTTGCCATCCCAAGTAGCCAGAGAAAAGCTCTGCTATACACTGCCCATGAATCTCTCATGTCATTACACCCTGGTGTTACGAAAACCTTGTTGAAACTAAAAGATCAATACTGGTTTCCTCATATGACTAAAGAAGTCACCGAACATATTGCACAATGTGGGTCTTGCCAGCGTCGTAAGAACCCTAAAACTCCAATGAGAGTTCCCTTGAAAAATCAAATGGCTACCTATCCTTTCCAAGTTCTCTCTTTGGATTTTCAAGGCCCATATGTCGAGTCCGAATCGGGCATGAAACATATCCTTATGTTTACGGATCATTTCACAAAGTGGTGCGAGATGATCCCCACTAAAGATCAAACGGCTGCTACGGTTGCACAATGTTATATAGACAAAATCTTTTGTCGTTACGGGTGTAGTGAAACCCTCATCAGTGATCGTGCTAAGAACTTTCTTAGTGATGTAGTTAAACAAATCAACGATTTGTTGAACGTTGATCACCGATTTACATCACCTTATCACCCTCAAACTAATGGGCAAGTCGAGGTTTACAACCGTAGTATAGCCAATATGCTATCCCATGTTGTAGCCGATAACCATTGTGATTGGGATAAGTTTGTTCCTTTTTGTCAGCTAGCTCACAATAGCTCCCGACACACTGTTATCAACGCATCTCCAAGCCTTCTCCTGATGTGCAGAGAACTGCGTTTACCTTTTGACCTCACTAAACCTCGCATACAAAAGGAACAAACTGAAGGTTCATATGCTGAAGAGCTACACAACCGAATGAACCAAGTATGGGATCTGGCTAGAGAACACATCAGCCAGGGAAAACATAAACAGAAAAAGTACTATGACCGAAATACCCACCCATCTAACCTAAAAGTAGGCGATGCCGTCCTATACTACAATAGACGCGGATATAAAAACCGAACGTCTAAGCTAATCCAGAGATGGACCGGCGTCTATATCATCAAATGGGTTTCAGATACAAATGCAGACATCCAACTATTCGACGATCCAGATCACTCTCCCATGCGGGTACACATAAATAATCTCAAACTTTATCGTGGACCTCTTGTGCGTGGTGATAGCAGTGATATAAACGTTGAATTTGATGTACAAGATACTTCTGAAGATGAGAGTGAGGTTTCTTTTCATGAATCCCCATCAGTAAGTGGTCGTTATGACACAAATCACTCCAATCTCGATGATAGCTCATCGGACGACCAACCTTCATGTCACAGTACTTTACAGGCACAATCAAGTGACCATACAAAACGGAGTGACCACAATGCTTCGGATCACTTTGCTACTGTCGCAAAATCAAATAAAGCGAACAGTCCACATAGTTCCTCTTCTACGGCATCAAGAGACGATAATAGGTATACCCTACGTCGCCGCCCTAATAAGAAAAGGGACCCAAACTTTATATATACTTCCTAAGTCTTGTTATATGTCTTTCCTGTCGACTGCGGACAGTCGATTATATCGTCCAGTCGATGTCAGTAATTTACTCACACATATATGTATATCATAGAGATGCTTACATTCGTTCATAACCAAAAATACCTAAATAAAATAAAAAAAAAAATTTCTTATTTAGCGTTGTAAACTTTTATTAACGTTGAACTATTACGTTCAAATATTCTCTTTATGGCTTACGTGCTTACGTTGTAAACTTTTTATTAACATTGAACTATTACGTTCAAATATTCTCTTTATGGCTTACGTGCTTACGTTGTAAACTTTTTATTAACATTGAACTATTACGTTCAAATATTCTCTTTATGGCTTACGTGCTGATCTGCATGTTCCTATTATCTAATCCATGGGTATTAACTGTATACCTACAAACTGAATGAGACACTGCTATAATCTCCTTGTCATGCTGCGAGTGTACTCGCATTGTGATGTCTCCTATACGTAACATTTGCGGTGTTCACAAGTATTTACAGGTATACTACTGTATGACATAATAATCAATGTGTGTGTCCCGTATATCACATACGAACCTAAGAGCATACTTAATCATCTGCTACTTCCTATCAGCAGGTATAGTTAGGCCAAAGAGAGAAGTCGAAGATAGAGAACTCTAGTCATTGGTGTATATACTTCTATCTCACGACTGGAGTTGCCCCTTTTAAACCTAAAGACAATAGGTGGTATAATTTTTCTTTAACCACCCATTGGTAAGTTTTCATTTTTCATCTATAGACATTATCCATTGTCTTAAAATAACTTTTGTGGTGTATTAACACCTAACCATATTTCCATCATGGGTCACCACTTGAATAAAGGGAGATGCTATTTTTCCTCCCACTGTTCTGTGTATCTTCACAGAGGACTGTGAATTCTTAATATCTGGGAGAATGTTATATCTCGTTTTGTCAGTTTCTGCTTACCGAAAAGGAGTTATCTCCTCATTGCTGGGAAATTCGACCTTTGCATTATCTAAGTCGGAACTGCGTAGGAAATTGCATTATGGTTTGGATCCGCCATCTTGTAATCCACGTTGGCATTCGCTATAGTGTATTTGGCACGATTAGTACGACCAATAACATTGCGTAGCTGGCCTACGTCACATTGGTATAGCGTGAGTTATTTCTCTTAATAGGGGCAGTGCTGATAACCTCCCCCTGTCACAGTCCTTGCACTCGTTGGTCTTCAGATACAACATCTAACCGGGAGATTCGAACTATCCTTCTTTTTTTTGGGATGGACTCTCGACAGGTGAAGGCCGCTTCCACGAGACGGTGATCGTCCTGCATCTTTACTATCAAAATCCGTGCCTGGTCACGGCAGGCTGTGGACATCCAAGAAGGAGTGACCAGTCTGCAGTGGGCGGTCACTGATAAAAAGGTAAATTACAGTTATAACATATTTTCATAATTAAAGCCATTTTTATATTGAATCGCGCATCCCTCAATGTAATAGCTATAAGGTTCACACCGTAATATTATTAAGCTCTGCTTAATAATATTATGTAATAATAATAATAACAGCCAACGACTATCTTTCTCTCGCATGCTCAGCAAGCTGTGGAATATTGTGATATGTAGAGAATTTTAAACACCGATAATTTCAGTAACGGATAACTAATTTATAACAAATTCTTTCATATCAATGTGCGCACCCGCAGTTAGAGCCTATATTTATGATCTTGGGTTATGAAAAATTCCATAGCAACCACCGATATGGGTATAGTTAAATGGCAATTCTGGCTTTATGATTGGTCAGACACAAAAACAAACAAGACCATCTGAAAGAGCAGGGTTGATTGCACTATAAGCCATTGTTTACTAAAATAGTGACAGTGAGTCATATAATAGCGTAAAAGCACGCTTAGCGCGCTATTGTGAACAATGCGATCACCGCACGATTGTACATTCTGACGGCCGGGGTCACATATGTATAGTATAAATATTGCCTGGGGCTATACACACCAGAGTTGCCCCGATTTTAGTATCGGAATCGGTATCGGTGCCGATATGAGTGTCAAGTACCTGAATCGGTATCGGCCGATCTTTTCTTAAAAAATCTGAACCTTCCGATACTTTTTACAGATCAACTCTTTAGCAGAAAACTGTATTTTAGCCTGCTATACTAATAAAAAATCATCAGCTGTAAGCTTCTTACTTTTACTTAATGAATTTCAGGCCTGCCACACAATTTATTTCATGTCTATAGCCTGATCTACACAGCGAAGGAAACTTTTTAGCCAGAACGTAAACAAAAAGTGTGGTATTTCCCAATTACAGCGATAGGTTTTATTGCAAGCAATCGCGAACAAGATAACAAAAGTGGGAAATAAGAACGCAGTGTAATATTTCTATTTACTAGCATTACGAAAGTAGTTTAAACAGTCGACGCATAAAGTTATCCATCACTGTCTTGATCCTGACGATACAATGGATCGTTTGTATTGTACAAAAAATGGTAACCCCAGTGGCGTATCGGTATGTAGCCTGTCCTCCAACATCTGTTGCAAGGGAATCCCCCTTCAGTACGCTCGGCTACATTGATAATGATGGAAGAAAAGAGACGTCTTACTGAGATAATTGAATCACTAACGGTTTTTAAAAGAAACATTGATTTGCTCTAAACTTGTACAGACACAGCAGTTCATCCAACAATAGAAGAGGGACTTCGTTATTACAGATAGAACTGTACCACTAACAGTAATTACCTTTATATACAAATTACAAGAAACATGGACTGTTTTGTTACTACATGCACGGTATGTCAGTACGTGAATATGTATATATTTTTTCCATAAATGCAAACAAATAAATACAATAATATTCATGTTTTCTTTGCATTATGTTTGTATTTGCATAATAAAATGAGCTACTATCTATGCAACACAAAATATCTGAATCGGTATCTGAATCGGAGTATTTTTCAATTAGGATCGGTATATCGGATCGGTATCTGAATCGGCTGGTGAATTTAGAATCGGGGCATCTCTAATACACACCAGCTCGATTAAATGTTGTGTCGAGTTGAGAAATAAATTGACCAATGAGAATTGATATCGTGTGAAGGCCAATGGTATCCTCTATGAATTTGTAATTAACACTCAGAGTGTTTGTATTCTAATATAGATCAATATTAGTGTTTCTGTAGTTTTTTGTGTTGCTTTATTTTAAACTGGGGAAAAGTGCTCCACTTTTACGATAAAAACGGAAATGTAAAAACTTACTCCAGTTCATGACAAAACTATGACAAAATATGGTGTGTTGAGTAAAATATGGTGTGTTGAGTATGTATGGTGTGTTGAGTAAAATATGGTGTGTTGAGTATGTACGGTGTGTTGAGTAAAATATGGTGTGTTGAGTAAAATATGGTGTGTTGAGTATGTATGGTGTGTTGAGTAAAATATGGTGTGTTGAGTAAAATATGGTGTGTTGAGTATGTATGGTGTGTTGAGTAAAATATGGTGTGTTGAGTAAAATATGGTGTGTTGAGTATGTATGCTGTGTTGAGTAAAATATGGTGTGTTGAGTAAAATATGGTGTGTTGAGTATGTATGGGTGAGAATATCTTTAGTGAAGTAATGGGTGAATGTGTGTTATTAAATATGTTAAATTACAATAAACACTAAACTGGCTACTATAATTGGCTTCTATTACATTTATTTTTCTACTATCTATAGAAGATAGTACCCTAGTCATCTAGTGCGCTGTTAGAGATCGTCAGATGATCCAATTAAAGCACATCAAATAACTGGTTGCCCAAATAATCTGAACAAATGATGGGCTTTTGATTAGCGCAGCTGTTAGAGTGTTAGACTAGTAACCTGATGGTCAGGAGTTCTAGTCCTGCACAAAGCGAGTTTTTTATCTTAACCTCTAACCATGAATTCAGACCGATTTGAATAGAGACAGCCTTGTAGTTAGCCTTAAAAAGTCACTTTTTTTCTCTTTCCGCCCTTGCCAAACTGAATAACGTAAATATAGGGTTGTCATCATTGCGGTATACAGTATATACAAGTTCTATGAAATTATTGTTTGCCGTGATAGATCGTCAAATATGTCAACAAACTAGAGGAAATAAGTAGCCGCAATTGGTCAGAAATCATTTGAGGCCATCGGATAGGTGCAGACATTACACGTCGGTCTATCAATGTAAATTTTTCAAGTCGATGTATCATTCCAAGATATATTTTATTCTAACCTTGACCTTTAGAGACAAATAGAAACAATTAGATACAGATAGCCAAAGGACTAGTACACAACATTCTAATTATAGCGGAAAAATACTTTTATTTACTTTGTTGTAAACATGTAAAATATTTGTTACTAGTTTTACTCCGCCGAATAGACTTAGATGTCCAGAAAAATAAACAGATCATCATATTTGGGCGTAAAAATGTACTTACTGTAAAATTACAGCGATCATAAAACAAGTGAAATTGAGATGAAAATGATTCAGGTAAGATACAGCCAACAATTTTAAAAGTGGAGTCTATTTTTTTTTAAATGGCAAAGAGGGTGAGTTTGGTAATATGTTGGGACAAATTAGGCAGTGTACACATATTAGGCAATTTACATATATTTTACTGTTTGAATAGCGTAAATTCCCTATAACATCAACAGTCGTGGAACGGATTGTTTAGGTTGTGTGAGCGTCTGCTGTATTAGAAAAGTTTTATTCAATTATATAAAAAAATGTATTGTAACTTTTGGTTGAAACAATTATTTGTAGCCTTAAGTGGATCTGTAGTAGTCAGTCGTATCAAATCTTAGTGTTGCATCTGAATCAAGTAACTAATTAATTCCACT
Organism: Watersipora subatra; assembly: GCF_963576615.1. Taxonomy (NCBI): domain Eukaryota; kingdom Metazoa; phylum Bryozoa; class Gymnolaemata; order Cheilostomatida; family Watersiporidae; genus Watersipora; species Watersipora subatra. The sequence goes on from NC_088716.1 coordinate 1,572,554, forward strand.
TGCAGGAGTCGATAGGAGTGTGAGAAAGTATGTCCTCTTAATACAACTACCTCACTTCTATTTCTAGCTCAGACCTGTTGACACCTGTCAGCTTCTATTGATGACTAAAGGGTGTCTTGCATTCTTTCTGTTATTGGGTAACAAGGGAAGGGTTTGTGTCAAGTTAAGTTACAAAAGATTGGACGAAATAAGAACAGTTTCATGAAAGTTGAATTGATATTTCTTGTCTGTTCATCTACATTGAACCACTGACTACCTGATTGCCGTAATAACTGTTTTTGGTTAAAAATGAACAGCTATAGCACCATGAGAAAGTTAGGAGGCTATCTACATTTTCTACAGATTAAAATATATCTCGGTGTATTAAGTGAGTAACTACTTTAACCACAAGCTGAGCCACTGTGAATACCATGAGCCTGTGAATACCATGAGCCGAGTAGTAGGACTTGCCACAGTGTTGGCATATGGCCAATAGTCACGTGATACGGCTTTAGTAGGCTTCATGCAAAGTATTTGATTAGTGAGTTGATTTATTAGCCAATCATATCTGTACTTAAACAGAAGGAGCCAATCATATCTGTAGTTAAACAGAAGGAGCCAATCATATCTGTACTTAAACAGAAGGATGTAGTTGAAGATGTAGTTGTACCAAATTGTAGTTGATTCTATCAGACAGTTTTAATAATATTCTATCATTTGCTATTAGTTTTGATGTTTGAAGTTACCTGACTGCGAAGTGGTTTCAAAATAAAATTCTACAAAACTTGATTGCTATTAAACCTTTTCAAAAGTATTTTTATCACAATTTCTTCTTAACAATAACCAGCCGTGTCAGAGGTATTACGGTTACAGAGTTGTCACTGATTGTAGATCAATAGACTTTAAGTGAATTTTATTGAACAATAGTACTACAGAAAGGGATTATTTTATTGTTAGCTGTAATAATATTGATAACTCCTTTGACTTGGACATGCTCACAGTAGTGGGGGATATGGCTGATAAGGTGTCTGAGCTCATTCTGCAACACATTTGGGGCTTTTTATGGCATCATCCGGTGTTTAATGTTATGCTGGATAATTTGGTATTAAAATATTTTTTTTACAAACGGTGTGGTTTAAATTTTTTGACAGTTTATATGCGCCTTTGTCAAATATAAGGTCTTACCTCTGCTATTATGTTCTGTGAAAGATATTAATTTATGTAACAAAAGGGAAATCTTTACTGCAACAAATTCCGAGTATGTCTGAAGCCAGGATCAGAGATTAGGATAAAAAATTGCCCTGGACAGGACTTGAACTCATGATGCTTACCTTAGTATGCAGACACTGTAATACCTGCACCAATCAACTTGCCCAGTCCGTGATGTATCATACCACTTGATGATCTCTCACTACACTCTAGATTGTCCGGTACTTCACTAGTGAGCAGTGTTGATGATCTTGAAAGAACTTTGAACACTTGTGAAATTGTCTTCCATTTTTATTAAAGCTGTTATTAGCATGCAACTTCTACTGACTCAAAACTAGGAACTTTCAAGGGTTCCATTGTTTGCAGAACCAAATCTGAATTTTAAAGATGTTGTTGCGTCAAAATTTAAGTTGATCTTAAAAGAAAGCATTTTTTTCTCTATCAGTTGATATGTTGTTTGTTGTGTTACGCGATCGCATTGCCAAGATATTTGAAGATTAAAACCGAAAAAATCTGATCACCGTAAAAACGCTCAGGCCACAAAAACGTGCCCAGCCTCGCCAAAAATGATGTCACGCGTTTGGCAACCTCTCTCTATCTCTCGTATTCACATCGGCTATTTGCGATAAAAGTCTAGTCTTACGCGGCTCTATTGGCATATATCTTATTTTGCATTTGCTCATGTTGGCTAGAATAAAATTTTAAATCCTGCTACAGATGCATTATTATGAATGTTTAAAACGCCTCAAATAACGAAAATTGAAAGTTTGTTCTACTCACTTTCTCCAAATGTTGTGTAAACATTTGGGTACCGACTACCAATTCTACCGGTCTACGGTAATTCTGTCTAGTCACTTTATGTAGAACGCGGTCTTTGTATCAGCACAGTTCTGCAGCTACCCATATAAACGATATACAGCCTCCCATAAGCCCCGCCCACATTATGTCGCCTATTACCTATTGCCTACGTACTAGTTTCTTACTAGTATTCTTACCGAATGCTAAATGATTGAAATAAGCAAGCCACCTCTTTGAAAAGAATATAGACAGGGATAGAGTTTTAAGGATGAGAAGTCTGCTGCAAACTGGATTTGAACTCACATTCTCCAGTTCTGCGGACACCCATATACCATATCCGATTCACTACAATATTCTGCAAATCATGTTTTGCATTATCTTCAACAATATTATTTTATTATATAATTTTTACAAGCAAAAATATTTTCATCTCGGCATAAAGCTTTTATTAAAAATATTCATCAAGTCGTGGCCACTCACATAGTATTAGCTGATACAATGAGACAAATTCATCTACTGCAACAAACTCAAACAAAACATCATCCAGCACGCATTCAAGTCTCGCTTTCTCCTTTATGGCAGTTTCCACACAATGACAAAGCTTCTTCGGCTGGTGGGACGACATAAACATTCTGTAATCAGTAAAACAAGTAAATGTAAACAAAGTAGATGCATTATATATGTCATTCATAGATATGTCATTCTAAAGCGTATCTATTGACAGCTTCCAAATTGGGAGTTAAATAGATTGCGAGTGTAATTTTAAAAACGAATAAACATTTAATAAAGGCGCAAGTACGCCAAGCCAACGATTCGAAGCTTTGGTTCTGGAAATTAAAGATTTGCAATGATCAATCGATTTTACCCACTTCCTACGAGTGAAAATAATTTGTAATCATGACTCTAATTTACCAAAGAAAATTCGAAAAAAATAGTATAGCTAGGTAAAACGGCAGATAAGCTATGAAACGATGAGTGGAGATAGCAAAGAATTATCATTTTATTAATTAGTATATGTATTTATGACTATGAAAAATATTAGATTTACTAAAGTATAGAAGACTCTAAGTTAATTTACCTCCATTCTGTCTTCTTCTGCAGCAAAACGCTGCTGACGCCTGTCAGCTTTGGCCATAGGCTGTCTACTCTAATCTTTTACTAAAAGTGGCTCAGATAACTCTGAGTAGCGGTCGCTCGAACTTGAAGCCATTTTAAAACTATGTATAACTTAGTAATTGTTGAAACGCGTTGAATCAGTAACGATGAGAATGAATTCTCTAGCGATGAGAATCTTCGAGATCACAGACAACGCGTTTTACGAGTGATAACATTTATTACGGCCTATATAAAAATTGCGCGCTCGTGATTGGCTAACGAAGCGACCTCATATTTATCGCTTGTGGTTTCGTTTCAGATAACAAGCTTGTGACGTCACGAAATAGCCACCCGCGGGAACGTGAGCTTTTTAAAAGAGGGCCTCATTCAAACGCATATATCTCTGGACAGGGTTGGTCTACAAAGACAAAAATGGCATCAAATTGTAGCTGATGTTTTAGCCTTTTATGGGTCCTAATTTCATTTTTGACGCAAATACATCTTTAAACACATACATGTACAGTCTCACAGACAACAGGTGTAGATTATTCTCTGGCTTGCGGTAGCCAGAGCGTGAAACGCAATAACAATAATACATATGATGATATTTTATAGCATGTAAGACTGCCAGTGTACTAGTTTATAATCCTTAGTTCATATCTGTTTCTCAAGTCAATTCTCAATTCTACCTTATTGTAAAGCTTGTTTACATTACAGATCTAGTTAATTGTAAATTGTAGTTGTAACTGTTATTTGCTTAGACTAAAGTGTTCCGTTGGTTGCAGAACTAATAGATATTTATATTTATTTGGGTGTTTCAGCTGAGGCTTTCATTCATTTTGTTATTTCAAATCATTTTCAAAAAATATATTTGAGTAAAGTTCAAACTGCGAGCGTTTTGGTTTTACTTTTTCAGTAGTTTTAATTTGGAATAAACTTTAAATGCAATCAGAGTTTTATTTTTAAAAAACATGTTACTTGACCATTTTATTTTTTTATCAATGTCTTTAAATTATTAAAAGTTCAAACGCAATCAACAGGAAATTTTTATGCTACTAAACTGCCTAAAAGTGAACTGTGGTTTTTCACTGGTTTGTTAGTTGGTCGCCAAGACTTTGCAGATCATCAATCAATCACTTTCACTGAGGTACATGATGCTCCATGTTATTCTATTAATTGATGTCTGTGAAGTACCACATCAAACACAACTAGCTACTAGCTATCAGTATCTTCACAAGTACCAGTAATTCTACCAAATGTAGTCATGGCCAAAAGTATTAACACCCTCATCATGAACTGTTTTTTTCACATCCAGCTTTTTCAAATCTTATGAAATACTAAGTTAATTAACATTTTATTATACATAAACTTGTTAAACTTATTAAATGTTTTCACATGAAAAGGCAAAGGTACTATAACAAACTGCCCAAGGTTTGACTGTTCACGTTGACTTCTACACTTTGCACACCTATTCATGTAAATTGGCATCCTGCAGCAGAAGACAACTTCTTTTACTAGTCAACTTTTACCATAAGGCCTGTTAGTACTAAAACATTAAACTGTCATATCAATGTGACTAATTGCTGTCATATGGACTCATCAGAACTAATTATATTAGCAAAAAACACCCTGACAGTCTGGAGTGTTGTGAGAGATTGTCATGTATAATAATTTACTGCATGATTATTACTAATTAATTGAGCTGGTCATTTAGTGCAGGTGGGAGTATGTTGTGCAGCTCAACTAAAAGTTGTGAGTTCGAATCTCGTGTGAAGCAATTTTGTGTAACATTTAAGCGAGTCTTCAATCGGATGGGTGAACTGGCATGGCTTTTATTATAGTAAATATTGTTGAATACACTGTGTATTGTGTATTACGGACACCACAATACCCATACATGCAGGTATCTATTATCAGCTGGATTGAGTTGCCTCTTTGTATAGGAAGTAAGAGAGTCCAGGGTGACTGACTGTGTTACGAATAGAATATTTACTGTAATGAAAGTCGTGTCTGTCTGAATCCAGGGGTGGAGGCTAGGATAAAAAACTGCTATGGATATGACTTGAACCCTGGACATTCAATATTGTAGATCAAAACACTAACACATGCACCAAGCATCTCCATTCAGACATCTCTGAATATTTAATAATATACATGTACTTATACTCTGTGTTTTAGTTTTTGCATGGGGTTTTTTGTATAGAATCTTTTGTAGTCTTAGCAAAACTCCAATAGTGGTTTGCACCAATGAGAAGTAGGATTTAATTTGTTCATTAAAGTGATGTTGGTGATCTTGAACAACCCTGAGCACTTTCGGAGTTGTCCTCTATTCTTTTAAACTAAGTCTTTGGCATACAACTTATATTGAATCAAAACCAGAAACTTTCAATTGTTCCTTTGTATTGTAGAACTAAAGCTGAATGTAAAGAAGCTTGCCCACCTGCAGTAATTATTCCAGCCTGACAAGTACCTGTTAATACTTGTCAGTTGCCAATGGATACAGGACCATTTAGGGCCAACTTAGCATCATGGTAGAGAAAAATAGACTCCAGTGAGTAAATTTATCAACAAATCCTACAGTATATGAACAAATCAGTCTGTTCTATAACCAGAGCCATGTCTGTCCATTATTTTGAAGCCATGCTAAGAGCATTATGCATAAATATTCTCTACACAGGAATCGAACCTGGCTACTCGACTTTCTAACTAAGCTATCTACCACCTGTGCCACTCAACAACCTTGTTGCTTTTTAGAATCATTGTACACATACTTATTACACATGACGGTCTCTCATTGGTGAGACTGACAGTTACTAGTTTATAATCCTTAGTTCATATCTGTTTATGATTTAGAAGCCTTTTCTCAATTCTGCCTTATAGTATAACTTGCTTACATTACATGTCTAGTTAATTAGTGTAATTCGGTTGGACTAGTTTATGTAATGCTGAACAGGAATAGGCTATATATTTATGTATTTATAATTATGGTTTGGAAGTTGGAATACAATATTACCCTGTAGAGGACTTAAACTCACAACACGCTGCCTGGTTGACAACACCTTAACAACTGCACTAATCGATCATTCATGAACTTTACAGAATAATTGTACATAAAGCTGTCATCTAAACTTTACTGAGTGCTTGATCTCTCACAGCACACTAGCCTGTCACCCTTTCAGAGTACTCATACTGTATAATCTCAAATCTTTAATCTTTATCAAAATCATTTTTATAGATGGCGTGGTTCAAAGGTTATGACAGTTTATATGTACCCTTGTCAGATATTAGGCTTTACCTATTCAATTATATCTTGTTGAAAAAATTAATTTGTTGAAAAAAAAGAGTTAGGCAAGAAATATTTACTGTAACAAGTTCAGTGTTTGTCTGAAGCAAAGATCTGAGACCAGGATGAAAATCTACCTTGAACAGGACTTGAACTCATGATGTTTACCTTAGTAGGCAGACACTGTAATACCTGCACCAATCAACTTGCCCGGTCTGTGATTTATCATACCACTTGATGATCCCTCACTACACTCTAGATTGTCAGGGTACTAGTAGATATTTATATTTATTTGGTGGTTTAAGTTTAGGCTTTCCTTCATTATGTTATTGCAAATCATCTTCAAAGGACATTTTTTGAATTCTAGCCCTTTAGCGACCGCGAGGTTACGATGGAAAAACCACTAGCGTACCAGCCAATAACTGGCGCGATTTGAGCTTTCGACATGACCGCATAGAAACTGCAGTAACTTACATCAAACTTGTGGCAGTTACATAAATTGACATGCATAGGAAAGCTGAGAAATTTATCTACAAGCTGATGCTTCTTCTATGTAGATAGCTTGCAAATATTTACCGACAGAAGTCTCAATTTGCTGAAGCAATGATTTTTTTATTTTTGTACGTCATTTCTAATTGTATTTTTCTATTTGATAAAGGCAATTGACAGTGTTGTCTAAAAAATTCTTGCATAGATTCATATCTTCACCACAATTTGCAAAAAAACTGGACGTCAAAGAGCATTGAAAGTGTAGATATGAGCTCCGTTACAATGCAGGAGCGCCTTTCCAAATTTTCACCGCGTGACCCTAACGACCTGCGAAAATCGAGGCTTGACATGGCCGACTAAAATTGGCAATAACTCGCATGCAAATTAGCATGGAGCTATAAATAAATATGCATTTGAAAGCTTAAAAATTTCTCCACGGACAGCCATTTATTCCCTGCAAAACGGCTGTGCACACTTTAGTCAAAAATCTGATTTAACAAAGTTGTCACCTCTCTATCATGAAATATCGATTACAAATATATTTTTAAAAGCACTATCTCTGCCAAAACTGGTTTATGATAAACATATGCACGGTGTCATATGTTTACAAGAGGTTGCAAAAAAATTGGGTTATTCAAGCACTTCAAAAGTTGAGTTAGGTGCTTCTGTGCATTGCGGGAGCAGACCTTCGAAATGCTCATATCGCAATGGCGATAAGCAGTGCAACTGTTACCCGACATGGCTTTTCAAACTCTGCTATAACTCTCGTGCAAATTGGCATAAGACTGCAAATGAATATGCATCTGAAAGCTGAGACATTTTCCTTCAAGCAGCTTGTCGAGACTGCAACTTGAGATGAATATATTCACAGATATGATTTTTTACTGGCAGATTTATGTGCATTTCTTGAAATTATAGATTCAAGTAACAATTTTGCATATATAAACTCATTGCACGGATCCAGGTGTGATGCAGCAAGGATTAACTGGTTGTGCACAAGAATTGAGTGGTGAGCCTGTATTCACACACTTTGTGAAACAGCAAAAGACAGGAAGCAACATTTATTATGAGCAGTTACAGCAAATGATGGAGAAATCATTCTGCTAGATGGCAAAGCAATATGAGAACTGAACTCTTTTGATAAGGTGGGTGATAAGGGCAATGGGCATCAAATACAACATATCAATACACAACAAATACAATAGATAATGACATTTCAGCGAACGTATGTACAAAAGCTAGCAATACAAAGCGAAGAAGCATTTGCAGAAACTAAATAAAATACAATTTGTAAATAAATTTATTTTGCATGGTCGGGATCAAAATATGACTCTCATAGAGATATTCCACAAGAGAATCTGCTGCCGGTACCTTCAGCTTTACTTGCTCATCACCCATGTATACAGACAACTTGTGCACATAGCCAGAGACAGCATCGGAGAGCAAATAACTTTGATCCGTATCTGTTAGATGGAATACACTGTCTGAAGTTGAGCCGTCCTTTCCATGCCAGCAAGCTTTCATCTATAGATAGAAATTTATCAGGCAGCAAAACAGAATATAACCATGCAGTCGCATATCATGGCAAAAACATTTTTCAACTTGAACAATTTATTGCCAGCAGGGTCTTCAAAATTGTCTGTAAAAGGTAAACTTGCTTCTATTTTTCTTTCTACTTTCAATTTTATTAAAAATCCGCGTAGATGATGAAGGATTGTGGACCAGTAAGACAACAGAGTATGCTTTTTGAGAATACCTATATGCAAAACTAAACCAATAACTCGTCACATATATTTATCATCAACAGGCTCCGGAGCATCGCGATGGTTTCGAAAGCCATATTTATTCGTTTCGTTAAATATTACATTTATCATGGCCAATGTTATAAAAAGCTTCAAATAATAAAAAATACTTACCTGTTTAAGTATTCGAACTTATCTCCTGCCATGCTGTCATCAAAATGTAATTATTTTGGTTTTAAATCAGCTCCTCTTTGATATCCGTCATTATTCCCTGTTTCAACGCCGGCCGTTTCAATCCCACTTTCGCAATCCAATTCACTCTGGCGATCTTCCTTTTTACTTTCATCGTCTTCCCCACATTCTTCTGACCTGAAATCCTCTTCTTCACTTTCGAACCAGTCGATATCATCCTCTAAACAAATTTTTTAGCCGAGCTCAAATAATTACGAACGTACATGTTGATCAGCTTTCCATAAAGAACGATCAAATCTTTACAACGTGTTCTTTTTGCACATGCGCATAAAATTTATTATTTATAGCCTCAAAACAGTAGTAAAAAACTTACTGAAATTGCTCAAATTTTTAATTTTAATTTTTAGCGTTGTTTTTAAAATAAATACGACATTTTAAAAAAGGTCTATCGAAAACGGTAAAAATGTCGGGTTTGTCGGTTTTGGTACGCTGAGACATTGCTCGTAAACCGACAAAGGTCGGTCTTGGAATGCAAAGGGTTAAATAATAGAAAAAGCATAATATTATTATGTTTTATTATTTATCTTGAGGTGTTGACTGGTATTTTACAAAAATAATCAAGGAGATTGACAAACCAGAAGCTGAGATATAGCCAGCCAATTATAGGTCTACTTAAAAACGAATCAGAGGAAAAACCCTTCGAAAACCCCAAAAGTTGTGACGTATGAAATCGACTTATTGGACATGTGCCGGAGTTGCGCACCCTTACCTCCATTGCGTATACTGATTGTTTTAGGCTGTGAGATGCGAAACGATTCTCGCGGTAGTAAATTCTTCTCTCGGTCGGTCTTGGTACGCATAGGGCTAGACTATGAGCAATATATTTTAATTCATAGTTTTTTTTTTCAAAGTCTGCTTTTAAGTGTGATTTAAAACTTTAAAAAGGTACAATGTTTTTTCGCATTGTTATTATATATAAACTTTTTTTCATTTATTGAAAGTTTTAACTCCTTAAAAAACAAATTGCTACTTTAACAAACTGTCCAACGGTTGACTCTCTATTATGACTTCTATACCATTATGCACATCTATGGGTATAAATTAAAAAACTGTAGCAGAAGGCAACTCCGGGTATTAGCCAACTTTTACCATCAGGCCTGTCGGTACTAGAACAGTAAACTGTCATATCAATGGGACTAATGGCTGTCATATGGACTCATCACTACTAATTATATTAATAGCTAACACCCTGGTAATCTGGTGTGTTGTGAGAGATTGTAAGTGGGAATAACTAACTGCATGTTTATTACTAAATGTGAAAAGGTGATCAATCAGTGTGGGTATTGGTGTGTTGTGCAGCTGAAATGAAAGTAGTGAGTTCGAATCCCATGGGAAGCATTCTTTTTTCATATCTAACATTTATACATTTAGATGTGGCAGCCATGCGGATAAAGCTAAATCAATTATCATATACCTACAGACTCCTGGTGACATGAATTCTACTGATAATCATTATCACAATACCAACAGTTAACACTCTCATCTTTTCCTCTATATCTTATATTATATATTTTTTATTTATGTTTTAAAATTATATTACTGTATAAGTAGCTAGCAAGGATTCACATGGTTTTCATTTTTGTTTGCTTATTGTGCATGGATAAAGTACTATTGCACCTTCACTATATTAAGGAACAATGACTCTCTCATTATGTGCAGGAGCATTTGCCCTGCAGTATGAAGGTTTTGTCTGCACTGCGCATGCACACTATGCATAGAGCAGCGGTATGATGTGTTTAATCATGTCTGTGGCAGTTAATAAAGTTATTTGTGTAGTAACATGGTGCATATTATTATCTATTCATAAATATTAATAAGGATACAGCTTTATACAGAGGTGTACTTATAACAATCTTATAGACAAATAGTACTACTTATAGTCATGGGGAAACATGACAAGAAATATTTGAGAATCACTGGTCTAGACTAAGAAGCACATTGTAGTCTGCATACTCTTAACCAGCCATATAAAATGGCTATCTTTATGGTGATATATGACAAGAGTAGGTAACTCCTTGAGCAATTGTGTGCACAATTGTTTAAAACTGAAAAAAGGTTTGAATCCTTTTTAAGCTTATTGATTTTTGTAGCCTCACGCCTTTTTTCTCATAAGTCTATTTATCGGAATCTTTCAAAATAGTTAAAGGGCGTGAATGACTGATATACTACAAAGAGCTGGAGGCTTTTGACAAGCGTTGAGTGCTAATCCGTTTAGATTCAAGCTTGGAATGCTTGTGCCGGTTTATTAGTTTGTTGCATGGTGATAAGATTATATAAACCCTTTTTTTGAGAAACAACCAGCTGCAACACTGCAAATAAATTTGCCTGCACCCAGGCGCCGGCTGTGCAGCAGCTGGGCTGCCGCACAGTCATGGCCTGGATGCATAGCTGCAGGCTACCAAAAAACCAGGTCAGATGACAGTAGAGGACCCAGCTAGGGTTGCTCAGGAAAACAGCAGAAGAAAAAACAAACAGCCGGTTACACAGATTCGGACTAACAAACAAAATATTTTTTATCATTTTTCGTAGTTTTACCCAAATTCCAATAGTGGTTTGCACCAATGCAAAGTGAGATTTAATTTGTTTATTAGCGTGATGTTGGATATATTGAACAACTCTCAGCACTTTCAGAGTTGTCCTCCATTTTGGTGAAACTAAGTCATGGGCATACAACTTCTATTGAATCAAAACCAGGAACTTTCTATTGTTCCTTTGTATTGCAGAACTAAAGCTGAATATGAAAAAGCTTACCCACCTGCAGTGATTATCGCAGCATGAGTACGTGTTAATACTTGTCAGTTGCCAAAGGTGACAGGACCATTTATGGCCAACTTAGGATCATGGTAAAGGAGACTAGATTTCAGTGAGTAAAGTAAGTTATCAACAAATTTGTTATCAACAAATCAATCTGTTCTAGAACCAGAGCCAAGTCTGTCCATAATTTTGAAATTATGCTGAGAGCATTATGCATAAATATTCCCTACACGGGAATCAAACCTGGCTACTCAACTTCCTAACTAAGCTATCTACCACCTGTGCCACTCGACCACCTTGTTGCTTTTTAGATTTATTGTACACATACTTATTACACATGACTGTCTTTCATAGGGGGTGAGACTGCCAGTTACTAGTATGTGATCATTGCTTCATATCTGTTTATGATTTAGAAGCCTTTTCTCAATTCTGCCTTATAGTATAACTTGCTTACACTACATGTCTAGTTAATTACTGTAATTTGGTTGGACTAATCTATGCAATGCTGAACAAGAATAGGCTACATATTTATGTTTTTATAATCACGGTTTGGAAGTTTGAATAAAATATTGCCTGGTAGAGGATTTGAACTCACAACATGCTGCCTGGTTGACAACACCTTAACAACTGCACTAATCGATTATTCATAAACTTTATAGAAAAGTTGTACATAAAACTTTTGTCTTAACTTTTTCGGGTGCTTGATCTCTGACAGCACACTTGCCTGTCACCCTGTCAGAGTGCTTGATCTCTGACAGCACACTAGCCTGTCACCCTGTCAGAGTACACGTACTGTGTAATTTTCAATTTTTAATCTTGTATCAAAATCATTTTATAGACGGCGTGGTTCAAAGTTTATGACAGCTTATATGTACCCTTGTCAGATATTAGGTTTTACTCAGGAGTTTATGTCTTGTTAAAGAATTTACTTTGGTAACAAAAGGTTCAGTAAGAAATATTTACTGTAACAAATTCAGTGTATGTCTGAAGCCAAGATCTGAGACCCGGATAGAAATATGCCTTGCACAGGACTTGAACTCATGATGTTTAGCTTAACTTGTTTTACTCAAGATTGTCAGAGTACTGGTAGATATTTATATTTATTTGGGTGTTTCAGCTGAGACTTTCCTTCATTTTGTTATTGCAAATCATTTTCAAAGAATATATTTAATTAAATTTTAAACTAGGAGCAACCATTTTGGTTTTTATTGTTCAATACTTTGTTTAATTTTGAGTAATTTTTAAATGCAATCAGAGTTTTATTATTAAAAATCTGTTAATTGACCATTTTATTATTTATGAATTTCTTTAAATTATTGAAAGTTTACACACAATGAAAAAGAAATTTTTTATGTTAATAAACTGCCTAAAAGTGAAATGTTTATTTTGACTTCCAGCTTTTTTAAATCTTGGCCTATAAAATACTAAGTTAATTTGCTTTGTTATTATACATAAACTTTCATTATATTATTGAAAATCATCTTCAAAGGAAATTTTTTAATTCTAAACAATGAGCAATCTATTTTAATTCATAGTATTTTTTTAAAAGTCTGCTATTAAATGTGATTTAAAACTTTAAAAAGGTACAATGTTTATTGGCATTGTTATTATATAAGAACTATTTTTTCATTTATTGAAAGATTCAACGCAATAAAAAGGAAATTGCTACTTTTACAAACTGCTTAAGGGTTGACTGTCTATTATAACTTCTACCATTGTGCACATATATGCGCATACATTAGAAAACTGCAGCAGAATTTAAGGCAACTCCTTTTACTAGCCAACTTTTACCATCAGGCCTGTTGGTACTAGATCAGTAAACTGTCATATCAATGTGAGTAAAGGCTGTCATATGGGCTCATCACTACTAATTATATTAATAACTAACACCCTGGTAGTCTGGTGTGTCGTGCGAGATTGTCTTGTGTAATAACTAACTTCATGATTATCACTAATTCATTGCTATTATATACAAACTTGCTTAATCTTTTGAAATTTCTATTTTAATGAAAAGTCTCTCGCTGCTTTAACAAACAAAAGCTCCCGTCGCTTTGTTCAGCCGCAAATAAATTAGTGCGCGAATATGCATGAGAAAGGCAATTTTCGCGAAACTTAACTCTGCGAATAAATTCATCCTGCAGGGTATGTTTTTTGTCCAATCACCGAAGGTTTCATTAAAATAGCTAGAACATTAGCCAAATTTCTTTACACCTTATGTACAAGCTAGGGCCGAACTACAATGCCCCTATATGACAATAATGTTTCGTTATTTTGTTCCAGTTTGCAGAAAACTTCCAAAACGGGCGAATGCTAATGCTTGCTTTCTGTTACAGATCGCTGTCAAAGCCATTCTACATTCTACACAACCAGCTTTCAAACTGTGTATATTACACAGTAGCTTGCCATTTTACTTTTAACATTGCATATCTCTTATTGCAGGGGAGAGATATGAACATATAATCTTTTCCTTTCATTATTGCTGTTTGTTGTACATAATAACACCCAGTACATTACAGCTACCATTGCAGTTATCCTATTGCACTGCAGTGCCATTTGACTGATAATATTGCATTTTCAACCATCAGTACCCTTTCTTTTTTCCATTATCACTATGGTCGTGGGCTGTATGATAGGGGAATTTCTAGTATATTATATATTTTTTTATGTTTCTACAGTTTATTATTATATAAGTAGCTAGCAAGGCTTTGCACGTTTGTCATTTTTGTTTTCATATTGTGCATGGATAAAGTTCTATTGCACCTTCACTATATTAAGGAACAATGACTCTCTCATTATGTGCAGGAAGCATTTGCCCTGCAGTATGAAGGTTTTGTCTGCACTGAGCATGCACACTGTGCACAGAGCAGCGGTATGATGTGTTTAATCATGTCGGAGGCAGTTAATAAAGTTATTTTTGTGGTAAACCGGTGCATATTTTTATTTTTTCATGAAGAATATTAATGATACAGTTTCATGCAGAGGTGTACTTATAACAATCCTATAGACAAATAGTACTACTTTTAGTAATGGGGAAACATGACAACAAATTAGGGAAGCAAAGTTGTGGTTAAACTTTGAAAAGTTAACTTTGATTCTCATGAATACACAACTGCAGGTTTTGGAAATTTACGTAACAAAAGATTTCTCTTTTGTTACATAAATTAATATTTTTCACAGAACATAATAGCAGAGGTAAGACCTTATATTTGACAAAGGCGCATATAAACTGTCATAAAATTTAAACCACACCGTTTATAAAAAAAATTTTAATAACAAATTATCCAGCATAACATTAAACACCGGATGATGCCATAAAAAATCCCCAAATGTGTTGCAGAATGAGCTCGGACACATTTTCAGCCATATCCCCTACTACTGTGAGCATGTCCAAGTCAAAGGATTTATCAATATTATTAGAGCAAACAATAAAATAATCCCTCTCTGTAATACTATTGTTCAATAAAATTCACTTAAAGTCTATTGATCTACAATGAGTGAAAACTCTGTAACCGTAATACGTCTGACACGACTGGTTATTGTTAAGAAGAAATTGTGATAAAAATACTTTTGAAAAGATTTAATAGCAATCAAGTTTTGTAGATTTTTATTTTGAAACCACTTCGCAGTCAGGTAACTTCAAACATCAAAAACATCAAATGATAGAATAATATTAAAACTGTCTGATAGAATCAACTACAATTTGGTACAACTACATCTTAAACTATTTCCTTCTGTTTAAGTACAGATATGATTGGCTCCTTCTGTTTAAGTACAGATATTATTGGCTCCTTCTGTTTAAGTACAGATATGATTGGCTCCTTGAACCAAAGAAGATTGTGAAACAGAATGCCCATCTCTGTCAACCACTTTGATTCAATCACCTGTTGACATCTGCCAAATATCACCAGTGACGTAACCATGCATGGACTATTTTCCTTCATGGAGATGTGAGAAAGGGGAATGTGTAGTTTGTTTTTGGCGTTTTTCAAAGGAAAATATATTTCAGCGAGTACAATTTTTCTGTAAAAGGCATACTAATCGTTTTGAGTGATTCCATTCAATCAATTTTAGTCAAGAAGTATTTCAGTTGTTTGTGTGTCTTACATTTTATATGATGAGGCTTTAGAAACTTACAGCAATTTATCACAACTTCTTGGTTTAGCCTTCCCTGCTTCTGAACTTTGGTGGATAAAAATAATTGAAAGTTATTAAAAAATAACATAAAACATGTGAAGTACATAAATCTATCTAATATTATGGTTCAGTGAAGTCCCTGTGTGAGCATCATTGAGATAGCAGTTGTCACAACTCGCTGTTTTTATTGTCCCGTCTTGTGGAATATAAAAGATCAACATACTTTTGATGACCTTTATCGTACATGTACCTCTTGAGAAGAGGCAAATGGTTACGTTTAGCAAAAATTCACCTTATTTCATATGAGGTTATTAGTTTCTATTTTACAGATTTTGATAACATCATTTCTTATTTAAATATACAGCATTTACTATTTTAACTTTCAAATGAAGTCATTTATTTGTTTAAATGTCAGATTATTAAATAGTTGCTAATTTGCAATTGTCAATTAATAATTAGCAATTGCTAAATGGCAAATTAGTAATTGCTTATTGCAAATTAGTGATTGCTGATTAGCAATTGCTGAATGTCAATTGCTAATCAGCAATTGAACATGGCTGAAACGGCAATTGATGGCTGAAACAGCAATGTTTAAACTCAAAACCTTAGTTTCAAATTACTCTAACAAGGAATCCAACACTGAAATAATAATAATAAAACAGGTTTAATTTTATAAATGTAATAATGGTTTGAAAAATATAAGAGGGTGAAGAATAACTGATAAATATAACCTTAAATAACCTTACAGCCTTATAAATGGTACAGTAACTAGGTTTGTTTTAAAATGGGATATATTTAATCACTATATGTTCGTAACACTCTAAAACTGCTGTGTTTTTTGGATCTAACCCATAACTTGAAGGCCCTGTGTGTTACACTGACCTTGGTGGGCACTTTATAGAGCCATCTCTCTCCTTTACACATAGTGCAAGTGAATTGTCTACTTGGCTCTGTCAGACTGGAGGTGTTGCAAAATGCATCCCTTCAGGTTAGTATGACAGTTCCAGATAGTTAGATCCTGAGAACTGGGTCACCTCTTCTCTACCATTCTCCTTGGCCCAATCATGCATTGCTAAGATGCAAGTCATCGTAGACTTCGACAGACAACCATATAATTATATGTTTGTAGAACATGTAATCACTATAAGACGAACTACATGTTGGTCAAATTTAAAGAAAAGTGTTGCAAGTTTATACACAAAACAATTAAAAAATATGTAATGGGATTTCATGATTATTGTGTATACTGAACTCAGTATTTGTCTGTCGAAGAAAGGAAATTGTGAATATTAATGCACTATATCCATATTAAACTAAAATAGGCAATTTTCCTACAGACAACAATTGTTTAAATAAAATTGAATAAAAATAGCTATGAAGAATTTAAATATTAATTAAAAATAATGAATAACATAAAAACTTTATATATAGAAAATAGGCATAATTTGATCATACGATAGTGGAACATCAGCGGTCTGAAGCATACGATAGTGGAACATCAGCGGTCTGAAGCATACGATAGTGGAACATCAGCGGTCTGAAGCATACGATAGTGGAACATCAGCGGTCTGAAGCATACGATAGTGGAACATCAGCGGTCTGAAGCATACGATAGTGGAACATCAGCGGTCTGAAGCATACGATAGTGGAACATCAGCGGTCTGAAGCATACGATAGTGGAACATCAGCGGTCTGAAGCATACGATAGTGGAACATCAGCGGTCTGAAGCATACGATAGTGGAACATCAGCGGTCTGAAGCATACGATAGTGGAACATCAGCGGTCTGAAGCATACGATAGTGGAACATCAGCGGTCTGAAGCATACGATAGTGGAACATCAGCGGTCTGAAGCATACGATAGTGGAACATCAGCGGTCTGAAGCTAGCTATTGGCATTGGGAAAATTATTTCACCTCACAGGAACTGAACCTGTAGATTTGTATGCACAGATGTAAAGCCAAGCGCACTTAGATTGTTAACCGTAATTATGTGTGTAATCATATGTGTAGAGTAATAGATAGTATGTACATTGCATAACTGAAAATATCGAGTTCGAATCCTATTGAGAGCAGATATTTTAACTAGATTTTTTTCTGTACAAGAATAAACGAATGACTGATGGCAAACAGTAACAATTATATATTTAGATATGGCAGCCATGTGGAGCAGGCTAGATAAGTTTATCATATACCTACAGACTCCTGGTGATATGATTTCTACTGATAATCATTATCGCAATACGAACAGTGGACTCCCCCATCTTTTTCTCTATAATTTATGTATACATGGATCATGTTTGAATATTTTATTATTATATAGAGACACAGCAAGCCATAGCATGTTTTTCTATTTTCCTACTGTACCAAGATAAAGTGCAAATGCTCCTTTACTAGATTAGAGGGCAATAGGTTTCTCTCTGTGCGCCCAGAGCATTTGCTCTGTAGCTTAGGGGTTTGTTTTAGAAAACTGCTTCCTGTCTGCGCACTCATCAACCAACCATTAAACAAATCAAACAGTGAGTTGATTCATCTGCCTTTATGGTTGTATACGGTAAGAGTAGGCAACTATTTGAGCAACTGCATGCATATTTTTAAAACACTAAATGCAAACTCTAACTCCTATAAAAACTCACTGGGCTTTGCAGCCTTAGGTCCCTTCATTCATTTTATTGAATTATTTTCTACTCTTAAGTGAAACTACATGAAGCACGGGTAGACTACAAAGTGTTGGACTTGTGGCAGTAGAAGCTCTTAAAGGGCATTAAGAGGTAACTTGTTTAAACACAAGCACATAATGTTTGTGTCAGTTTGTTTGTTGGTTGCCAAGTTATGAGCAAACCGATATCACAAGCACATAAAGTTTGTATCAGTTTGTTTGTTGGTTGCCAAGTGATGAGCAAACCGATATTCGTTTTGAAAAAATTATATTTGTTTTAAATCTTTAATGCATCCAGTTACGCTAATGCAATATTGACTGTGTTTTTGCGGAGATCATATTTCTTAATCACTTCAATAGAACCAACAATGATTTAAGCTCAAATGGAATAGCATCCAGCTATTCAAGATTCATGAACTTAAAATCACTTCAATCTGATCAAAGCAAAAGACAATATTTGTTCAGCTAATTCTGACAGTCTGTTGAATACATTCTAAAAAAACAAGATTTTTCTCACTCTGGGCTGTTGCTTGATTTAACCCGTTTCTCATCAACTAAAGACCTTGTAATATCTCTAACCCTTTCACTACTGCGCTAAATTAGCTATTTTCATTAAATTAATTCAGAAATTTCAGGTTTCGAGAAATTGATATATTGCTAGTATTTATGCAATTTTTCGAGAATCAATGCAGATATTGCTTTACTGCAAAATGTAATATATATCCAAATTAAATTAGAAGTAGGCAATATTCTTGCAAACAACAATGTGTTAGATAAAGTTAATAGATGAATTAGATAAATAAATTACAGATTATCAAGAAAATTAGTTTAAATTTAAAAAAAATTAAGGAATATCATACATATTGTTATAAAAGAAAAAGGCAAGTTTTTGTTTATTTTCAATGATGTTAGCTTCAAGCTGTTTGAAGCTAGCTGAGAGCTTGCACCTCAGGGGGTCGAAGCCATACATTTGTCCTCACAAAAATGAAGCCAAGCACACTTTGATTGATAACTGTAATCATACCATGGTATAGCCAGTTGTGAGATGGTTGGTGTGCATGCCTATGGCATTTGGAGGTCTCGAGTTCAAATTCAGCTCACGTGTAAAATAGATTTTTGTTGTTTAAGTTTAATTGCTATCACAGAATAAACAAATGACAGATGACAAACACTAACATTTATACATGTAGATGTGGCAGCCATGTGGATGAAGCTAAATCAATTATACAAACAGTTAACACTGTCGTCTTTTCTTCTATATCTTATTTTATATATATTTTATTTATGTTTTGATATTTTATTACTGTATGAGTAGCTAGCAAGGCTTCGCATGTTTGTCATTTTTGTTTTCATATTGTGCATGGATAAAGTGCTATTGCACCATCACTATATTAAGGAACAATGACTCTTTCATTATGTGCAGGAAGCATTTGCCCTGCAGTATGAAGGTTTTGTCTGCACTAAGCACGCACACTATGCACACAGCAGCGGTATGATGTGTTTAATCATGTCTGTGGCAGTTAATAAAGTTATTTTTGTTGTAACCTGGTGCATACTCTTGTCTTTTCATGAAGATTAATAATGATACAGTTTCATGCAGAGGTGAACTTATAACAATCTTATAGACAAATAGTACTACTTATAGTCATGGAAATAATTGAGAATCACGGGTCTAGACCAGGGAACAGCTTCCTGTCAGCAAACTTTTAACTAACCATATATAAAAGTTGAGCCATGGAACTAATTTGACCCAGCTATCTTTATGGGTGTATACGGCAAGAGTAGGTAACTCCTTGAGTTCATAATTTGTAAAAACAGAAAGAAAATATTTTTGTCTTTCAAGTTCATTAAATATTGTAGCCTCAGGCCCCTTTTTATGAGTCATTTTATTGGAATAATTTATATAATTGAAGGGTGCAGAGGACTGGTGTGCCACAAATAGTTGGAGACTTTTGAAGAGCGTTGAGGGCTAATCTTTTCAAATATGAGCATGGAATGCTTGTGCTGGTTTGTTAGTCGGTTGCTAGGTGATGAGCAACCTGATGTTGGTGTTCTCAAACTTATATTAATTTTAAACTTCAAGTGCACCCAGCTATATGAATCTTGAATGGTTTAAATGCTAATTTCATTTCTTTGTCTTTTCAACATATAAAAATTATTGGGGTCAAACCTGCTATGAGTTACATTCAGTCTTTCACAGCCTTTCAATAAAATCAATCTACTTGAAGATAAACAATACCTTGTGTGTTTAGTCAATTCTAACAGGCAATTGAATACATTCATTGAAATAAGGTATCATTCACAGTGTAATGGCTTCTTCCTTTTTGAGCTGTATCATTATTAACTCAGTCTCTCACAACATGAAGGCATGTTCGAAGGCTGTAGTAGTACTACATATTGAATCTACAGCAAATCACTTGGGTTATAACCCACTGGATGATGCCTGTGGTTCTATTACAATTCCTGTCAGAAATTATCTTGGCAGTCAATCTGCTCTCATATCGGTGCTCATATCGTTCATCACAATTGCTTTCCATAGGAGTTCATATCAACATATCATATCTAAATAGAGAGCAGACATTTTACAATGAGAGCAAGTTGCAGCTCTGGAGTAGGCGACATTTCTGACTTTAACTTCACCCTATCTAAGCAGACTGTTACACACAATTACAAGTTATGTACTAGAGTAACTAGCTGTTAACTAAAGTTTACGAAGGCAACCACTTACTTTCACGAAAAATGCCAAAGCAACAAAAGAGTTCCCTCAAAATAAGCATAGCCCGAGGTTCTGACCTTAATGAAAGTCTGTTTATGTTCTGAAGTATTGACCCTTGCCTTTAAGGCTCTCAGTAAATGCTATGACATAGAAAGTAAATTCTACTAGTAGTTTACAGAACAGTGGAGATGTTATGAAAGGTGAGGTAAGACTACTATTCATTTCCTGTTTACTATTATCAAAGCTACAGATACTATTATCAGTTATTAATGGTGCCAATCATCAGCCTCTACAGCAACTTCAGAACAGAGAGAATAGTTATACAATGTAGTTGGAACTGGTGATTAGTCAGGGGAGATGATTAGACTGACAACCTGGCAAATCTGATATCAATGTTTAGAGAAATTGGTGGGCTGGTGGCAAATATGGGATTTATCCTATATTTAGATTCCCTGGTTATGGTGTGGACAGAGAGAGAGAGAGAGTCATTTGAAGCTCTCACTACTGTCATACATTTCTTATGTTCAAATGTTCTTCTCAAGTTTTAATAAAGCTCAGCCAAATACTAGTAAATACACGGGATATGGAACTAATATATGCTTAGAAGAAGTTGGGATGAGTTTGCTAATAAATAGTGTTTATGGCTGATTTCAAAACCTGCAGACATCGGAAGCGGCTAAATTCATTGTCCAGATGAACATAGGCTTTTAAGGTGCAAACACATTAGTTGGAAATATCGCCGGCAAGTGCCCACACACATTTTTTGGGCGGTTCACTAGCGACACATAATGTCGGTGCGCTTAAAAACTGCTAATAAAATTCTGTATCACCAGTTTTTTCAGGGTGGTTAAAGAATAAATAAATATGGTGTCTTCTATACAATGACATAAACATATTCTCCTTTTGTTAGGTATCTCACTTTCAAAAATATAACCCTACAAAAAAGAAAAGAAAAAGGAACACTTTGACATTGCTAACTGCAATATTTAACAATTTTTATATGAAATAGTTTTTAGTATAATATATATTGTATTGTTTTGTATGGAAATGCAATACCCTGCCAAAGTATTGCAGTTATATTGCAGTTCTAAAAACCGTCAGCGTTACATAATGCCTGTCATAATACAACTGTCACTATGGCTAACCGTAAGCTAGTACAAACTACCTTCATTTGATACATCAGCAATGTTCATGACAGATAATGGTGAGACCTCCATAATTGCAATTGCTTCTTTCTTCTAAAAGCTGCCATTCCTTAGAATTAAATTTTAAGGATATTTACTTGATAAGCTCTGCTGGTTATTAGCTGTTTATCAAACTTTTTTTGTATTTATGTTATTGAAGTCATTCAAATGAAATTAAAACCAACATAAGAGTAAGAGATCAGCTACAAGTTGACATAATTTTTGTCTTTGTAAATTAGCCCTGGTCGGGGAAATTCGAGTTTTAATGAGATCATTTTTCTGAGCGGGCAAATTTGGAGCGAACAGTGTCATATATAATCAGCATATGTCGAAAGATGTCATAAGCTATACATATACGATTTTTCTTTTGCCAAACATAAGCACAAAATTTTTATACAGGTCATAATAAATACTATTGCAAGCAAACTCGTTGTTTGTGATCTTTAATATTGTCGTCGTGAGGAAATTTACTGATTTACTAGATCATGAACATTGAATCGGCAGGTTTTATTGGCGGACAACTAAGAACGGTGCTGAAACCACTGAATTGTTCACCTTAGTTTGCTTGACCGAATTCTCAAAGACCAACATGATCATAGTCTGGTGCACAGATGTTTACACAGCCTTGAAGACTAATAATACATGTTTTAATAAACTTATTAGAGACATTAGAGACTGCTAAAATAATATGTATGTAGCTAGACTTAACATTTTATTCTAACTATCATTAGCAAATACAAAATAAAATATATGCCAATAGAGCCGCGTAGGTGTAGACTTTTATCGCAATAGCCGATGTGAATGCGAGAGCCAGAAACAGGATACCCCACTATGTAAATCATTTTGTGCATATATTGGCGTATCTTTTTCTTCTGAGCGTTTTTACTGGGATCAAATTATGTCTATTTTTATCTTCAAATATCATGACAGGAAGATTGCCTAAAACAACAAAACACATATTCAATGATAAAACAAACATTTAAACCTTCTTTTAAAATCAACTAAAGGCTGGCACAATCACAGGTTTAAAGAACACCTACTGATTTATTAACGGAACTAACATTACAAAACTACCTGGTATTAAATCTTTGCTATTCAATAATGTCAGCATCTTTGGGAGAATTTTTAGATCATCCCAAAAATGAAAGTAATAATTTTAAGCATGAGTCATAATTGTAATGGTTCTGAAAGTTTCAATTATTTTTATGTTTATTATGCAAGTTTCAAAAACAGGAATTAGATAGATTAATGCTGTATTTATTGACTTCCTGTTAATAATTTAATTTCAGTCTCAGTATTTAAAGTCAAAGAATATACCCTTATGTTTTAGTAGGGACTCGATCTAGTCTTGTGATTAGCTGGCTTCATTTTTGAGAATGAAGTCAGCTGCTGGCAGATAGGAGAAAAAGGGGATAACTCTGGATTACCACAACACATAATTGTAAACTAATTGGTGTGTTTAACGGTAAGACCACCTGATAGAGCAGCGCTGTCCATGATAAAAAAACAAAAACATTTTCAGCTTGTTGTGGATCTTTCATTCGTCAGATATATCTGTAACGGATCACGGTAAAATCATTAGGCCATCCTTAGCCTAGCACATCTGTACTTGAACAAAATGTTATATGATTAGAGTGAATGGAATATATTCAATTTATTTGTGAGATGAGTCTTAAATATGTAGTTGCACCAATTTTAGTTAATTCTATCAGAAATATTTGATTTTATTCTATGATTTGCTATTATTTTTTTATGTTTGACTGCTCAGATGTTTCAATATTAAAATCTACAAAACTGTATAGCTGTTAAAACTTTTACAAACTGTTTTGTATCACAATTTCTTTTTAGCAATAATCAGTCGTGTCAGATGTATTACGGTCACAGAGTTGTCACTCATAGTAGATCATTAGACTGGGTGATTTCTATTAAACAATATTTCTACTGAAAGTGATTATTTTATTGTTAGCTGTAACAATATTGCTGAAATAATCTTGCTAACTTGTCCTAACCTGTACAGATCAGATGTAGCATATCTAGCTTTGTACAGAGTGTTTTGATTAGTGAAAAGTTGATTTATTAGCCTATCATATCTGTAGTTGAACAATAGGAAATATGCATTGACTGAATTGACTATATTCCATTTATTGGTGAGATGAGCCTTAAGTGAATTTTATTTAGCAATAGTACTACAGAAAGGGATTATTTTATTGTTAGTTGTAATAATATTGTTAACTCCTTTGACTTGGACATGCTCACAGTAGTAGGGGAAATCGCTGAACAGGTGTCCGAGATCACTTTGCAACACATTTGTGGCACTTTTATTGCATGATCGGGTGTAAGACTTTATGCTGAGTATTCTGGTATCAGCATGTATTTCACAGGCGGTCTGCCTCAAAAGTTATGATAGTTCATCTGCAGTCAGAGTTTTGTTATAAAAAATCTGCCATAAAATGTTTTTTTTTAAAATCTTTGAACAAGTACTGAGTTAATTGACATGTTAATTATTCATGAATTTGTTTTGTTTATGAATAGAAATAAACTCCTGTCTGCGCACTCTTAACAAACCATAGAAAAAAAATTGAGCCGTGAAACTAATTTGATCCAGCCATCTTTATGGTTGCATATGGCAAGAGTTGGTAACTCATTGAGCAAACTTGTGCATAACTTTTAAAAACTGAAAGTAAATCCTGATTCCCTTTCAAGCTCATTGATTGTTGTAGCCTCAGGCCCCACAATATGACTACTTTCATTGAAACGAGTTATATCATTGAAGGGCATGCAAAGACTGATGTTCCACAAAGAGCTGAAGGGTTTTGGAGAGCTTTGGGAACTAATCATTTGGATATGAGTGTGGGTTGGCTATGCCGCTTTATTAGTTGGTTGCTAAGTGACGAGCACACTGATGTTGGTGTTTTGAAAATTATATTTGTTTTAAACTTTGAATGCACCCAGTTATACAAATATAATCTTGAATGGTTTAAATACTATTTTCGTTTATTTGTCCTTCCAACAAATAAAAATAATCGGATTCAAACCTGCTATGAATAACTTTTAGTCTTTCACATCCTTACAATAACTTTAATCTACTTGAAGATAAACAATACCTTTTGTGTTTAGTCAATTCTCACAGCCACCTGAATACATACATGTACAATGAAAAGGTATTGTTCACGGTGGAATGGTTTCTCCCCTTTGTGGCTATAGCTTGATTAACTCTGTCTCTCACAAAATGAAGGCTTGTTTGAAGGCTGTAGAAATATTACAGCTCGATTTTACTACAAATCCTCTGGTTATAACTCACTGGATTATCCTTGTGATCCTAAAACAGATCCTGTCAGAGGTTATAGTGACAGTCACATTACTCTCATATCGAGGTTCACATTGTTCCTCACACTGGCCCTTTGATCTGAAGCTAAACAATTCAGTGGTTAGCTGCCAAAGCATTGATGTCTGGAGAAAAATGACTAATCAAACTGCACCTCGTGCACCATAAAGTTATGATTGAGCAAGTTTAGCCATATTGCTCAGCGTCAGCTCACTCATCGTAATCTAGTGCAAATTGGAAGCACACAGTCTGATTATCCAAATATAGCCTTTATGATTATATTGCCTGTAAGAATAGAGAAACAATGATATACAAACATATGGGAGGACAGTGTCTAAAGAAAACAAGGCTTTTGACCAATAGCGTAGACCCACGGCAGCTCTAACAAAAGATGCTTAACAATGATTCCTGTGTAAATAGTTGATAGACAGCTGAGTGTTAAAATGTTGATGGGAATTTTTTGCACTGAATCCCATTCTGTTGCTATAGTCAGCCTATATGTTCATGATGACTGGCAGCGGTACTATCTGTACTAGGTCTGCTAGAAGCCTAGCAGAAGATTAGTAACAATGAATATGCATCTAAAGATTTAATAGAGAGGTAATTATTGAGGTTTGAAGGTAATTGTTTAACCAAAGTCACGGGTGCAGTCCAATTCCACTTATCTAGTCATGAAGACAAACAGCCTTCGTATACATGCCTCAGATGCAAGAATTGTAAGGCATGCAAGTATCGTAGCATAATAAACCTAATGCATTAGTAAATGTACTTTCTTTTACCAGTTTCAGAGCCATCCCTCTTTCTAATCTGAAAACAGAGCCATAGCTGCAAATGTGTTCAAAACAGCTCAATTCTTAGTCTGTGATTGGGAACCCTGTCAAGTGTCACCCCTAACATTGATGAATTTGGTATAAGTTCTGTATCTAATTTACTTTAAGTAGACTAAGTTAAGGGCAAGAGTTACAACCTCTATTTTAGTCATTTGTTCTATTTGGTTCCACTTTAAACAGTATTCAATAGTATTACTTTATCCTCATCTCATTATAGCTAAAATAGTTAACAATGTTGGTAGAATAAATTAAATACACTTTGTCAATCCTTAATCTTTAACAACTGTAGCCTAGTATAGTCCTGGATGCCATGAGTTTCGTCAGTCACTCTTGCTAGTAGCCTAGCCTTAGAACTCAACTAATATTTGGGGCTCTAGCTAGATGTAGCCACGGCATGAGTAACATATCGATCTGGAGAACTTTACCTATGAGTCAACGAGCTGATAGAAGACAATTCTAAACTCCTTGATGCTCTAATATCACCTAGTCAGGCACCTGTAGCTTTGACAATTACACTATCCATAGGTTTAGCAGAATAATATAAGATAATTTTATCATTTTGATCCTTGAGATTATACATTAATCACTGATGACTACAAACCAAATCTTTCAAATAATTCAGGTTGTTTCAACATCTTTGATTGCAACATTATAAATACCTGCCGTTTTTTATTTGCTTACTTTGGAGTCTAGAAAATGAAAAGCCATGTTAAAAAGCTTCAGCGTTACATAATGCCTGATGCTACACAAACCAACCGTTGTTATGGCTACATGTTAGCTAGTACAAACTAGCTTTACCTAATAATTCAGCATGGGCACTGTTCATAGCAGAGATTGGTGAGACCTCCATAACTACAATCACTTATCTCATCTTCGTTCTGCCATACCCTAGGACTATTAATTTTGTTTTAAGGATGTTTACTTGATGAGCTTTGCCGGTTATTAGTTGTCTATCAAACGTTTTACACAGAGTTATAAAATAGGCCTATGCTGCTGGGGTAAACACCGTTGGAACAATAGCAAAATATGTAGCATACCGGTTTGTTTGTTGGTTAGTTGCTAGGTGACAAACAACTTTGTATTTATGTTATGGAGACAATATTTGTTTTAAGCCTGAGGTGCACCAGTTTACAGTATTCAAATACTGAATGTGTTCATGTGCTGATCATAATCATTTGTCTTTCTATCCGAAAAACAGGAGATCTAAGGTCAGCCCGCTATGTGTTACTTCCAGCATTTCATAGGTTATTAACTTACAATAACTTTCATCCACCTGGTAAACAAAGTATATGTAGGTAATACAATTAATATCTTTTTGTAGCTTCAGTATAAACTAAAGGTATATCATCCATGACTGGTATCAAGGCTTTGATAAAATTGATCATACACTAACTACATGTTCAATCGATATCTTACTATTCAATGAGCATACCTCTTTACATTTAGGCCTAGTTCCCATATACGCCAAAGCGATGAAAGCGCTGCAGACGCTGTCGGTTCTAGTTCACATTTCTAGATTCTGTCGATTCTAGGTTCACAATACAACGGTGAAAAGTGAACCTAGACACTGAGTAGCGGCAAGCACCACGATCAACGCAATAGTTTAAAGCGGTTTAAATTTTGTGAAGAGCCGCAGGCAAAAACCTTCCCATAATGCACTGGATAGGTGCAGTTCTGCATCATCGAAAGGGCACTCCAAGCGAACATTTTTTATGCGAAAATTCTTCTTTTATGCGAAAAAAGGTCTTGCATTCGACATGGATAACCAGGCTTTAGGCTCTTTATGATTACAATCCACATCAATAGTTGTCTCATCATAGCATCGAAAAAACAGAATGCCGACTGTTAACAGGCAATCATGAGAATAATACATTACATCTGACTCATTTGCGTCCATAGTTTTACCTTATCATGGTGACAGGAAGGAGCAGCTTTTAACCCAATTAAAGGATACATGACAGCAGTTGAGTTTATGCATTTTACCAAAACATTCAATTGTAATCTAGGATTTTCTCATGAAATAATTTTCAAGTTATATTTAGATTGATAAGGAACCAGACTTTACATTGCTGGGTATGAGACAATATATTGTAACTTATAACTAATGGTGCACTCTATGACATAGCCTTGGGTCATCAGCAAATTCTTCAAGATTTATCTAACTAAAGGCTATAATAATACCCCAAACTTTATTCTATGATTAATTATTAGTCTTGTTCATCAATTCGACATCATATCTGCCCCATATAGCAAAGTTATAAATTTGAAAAGAATGTATTCAGTTATATATTGTAATTGTTTAAGAAAGTCTAACAGTGCAATATTTACAGATGAAGAGACAAAGTTGAAAGAATAAGTATGCTTAATCAATAATAATAAAATACAAGCATGGCGAATCACAGTACAGAAAAAAACATCATGTGATCACTTTGATGATGCATGTCTAGTGGGGCTCTTGTGTGTCCTTATATACTATAAGCCTGCCCTCTGGCTTGAGGGCTGGCTGGTCATTTCTCTTCCAGCTCGAATTTAGCCGGTTCGGATCGAGTCGTCTTATCGGTTTGGTAGGGCCAAGTTGTAGTTCACCCGGGACCTTTAGTGTCTGTCTGGACTGATCATCAGTTGCAGTTGTCACACTTTTAACTTTCTGGGTCGTGCCATTGATTGCCTGTGAAATTTGTATCACCTGGAGTCTGTAGGTACGCAGCGAATTGTTCCAAGCTCCGCTGAGTAGCAGCCAAATCTGAATAAACAGAAAACCCTCATTATACTTATTATATAAAAAAGGGTTACTTTTACTAATGAGCAGGAATATATCAATGACAAACCTCTATCAACATGCTAAAGGCAGTCTAAAAGTCAAACTGCCGCCATTTTGATATAACACCATGAACTTATGCAGTAAATTCTCACATATTATGTAACTCAAGCAGCATCAACATATCTACATAAATTTACCAGGAGTGAGCCATGATTGATCATCAATAGCCTTATAGAATCAGACCATCAGAGCAATACAACAGCTAGTATAATATACACTAGTAGGTATTTTATAGGTTACTAGCATTGGGTAATACTAGATACTCAAGATATAAGGTGGAGAGTAAATAGTCTTATAGGGTTTATATGAAATAAAAGTACCCGCTCTTTGCTGTCTAGCCTCTTCCCTTACTAACGACGACATCCTCTGGGTGTCCTCCTGTAGCATAGTTACTTGCTGTCTAGCTTGACCCAATGCTATAAAAGTGAGCATGAAAAACTGTCTGTTACATGTGCCACACTGTTACTGCTTATATTTGTGCTTGGATGTAAATAGATCTGCCTACTCTGACTCTGATCTGCATTGTTAGTTACAGAAGCAACAGACTTCTCTCCCTCAGTACTATACTAACAATGGACTAGTGAAACAATAACATAGAAAGTTACCTTCTCCTTGCTGCTGAGTATGTCTCTGTAGAGCTGAGTATTTCTGGTTGCTTTCTATTTGCAGGGTTGTAATTTGTTGTCTAGCGTCATCCAAAGCTGCAACAGAGTGAAAAAAGAACTTGCTGATAGATGTGCAACATTTTCATTGCTCACACCTGACAATCCCAGCAGACAATGGACATATTGGTAGGTATAAGTACCTTTGCACATTTACCTGCTAACAAAGCATTCATATGCATTGTTAATTACAGAAGCAACTGACTTCTCTCCCTCAGTGCTATACTAACAATGGACTAATGAAACAATAAAATAGGAAGTTACCTTCTGCCTGCTGTTGAGTATGTTTCTGTTGAGCAGTGAATTTCTGGTCACTTTCTCTCTGTAGAGCGGAAAGTTTCTGGTCACTTTCTAGTTGCAGTGTTGTAATTCGTTGTCTAGCGTCATCCAAAGCTGCAGCAGAGTGAAAAAGAAACTTGCTGATAGATATTCAACACTCTCATTGCTCACAATTGACAATGACAGAATATGCTGAATACATTGGTGAGTAGATGTACCTTAGCACATTTACATGTTAACAAGGCTTTCATATGCATTGTTAATTACAGAAGGAACTGAAAGAATAGGCATAAAAGCAGGAATGTAATTGGTAGCGCAGAGACTGAGGGGTGCAGAAGCAGGGACATATGTAGAAGCAAAGGCAGTGAGTGGGTCACAGAGGCAAGTGCATGCCTATAGGCAAAGGCAAGTGCCTAGAGGCAGAAACAAGCTGGCTTGGCAGGTTTGGGTGGCCGAGCCCAGTCTTGAGCAGTTCTATAAATATACTCTACTGTATGTGCATTGTATATAGTAGCATAGAGGCTGGCGATTTTGCACACAAGTAAGCAGGCAGATTATGTGGAGTGCGATCGATTCGTGTACTCAGCAGTGAAATTGCACAATCGGCCTTCGCTTGAAATCAGAAGCGCATGAGCTTCATGGACTCACGCAAGCTTGCGACAGGTTGGCTCCAGGTAGGGCAAACAGGCTGTTAGGTGCTTTTCATAAGAGACGAGGCTTGCGTACTACTGATAATAGCTTGACTGCTCAGCTGGCTAAACGCTGCATGTTTGATCAAGCTTCTTGCAAGGCAAAACTTTCGTGAACATGCACACCTATGCATTCCGGCAGGCTGGTCGCTTGATGAAGTTTCAATACACCCACTCTAATTCAAAAGTAAGCTTATTTCCCTGGCTGAATAGCGACTGGCCATTAGATGCACTGTAGTGGTACTGAGTGTTTCACGTGCAGAAGCCATTCACGCTCTCAAGAAAAATGAATTTTTTTAAAAAGTTTTAAAACTTTGTAGTTATTGTCAGCCAAACCAAACATACCACAATATGTAATGTGGGGTGAATAAAACTAAAGCATCATTTCATTTCTAAAGGTGTTAATGGAGGATAGTTTGAATGCATCTGGTAGAAATAAACTTTGATGTTATTTTGTAAGAATTCCTCAAACCAGCACCAGTAAAGAAGCAATTCAGCCAAAATTCAACATCATGCTAGCTGTTCCTAATACACCTGCCACAGAAGAGATAACACATATTGTCTCATAGTAAAGAAGTGCAAGGTTTTATATCTTAACACCAGCTTGAAGGAATGATTCACTAGTCTATCACCACTGACTTATCTTCCTCAGTACTATACTAATAATGGACTAGTAAGCCATTTACATAGGAAGTTACCTCCTGCCTGCTGCTCAGTTTGTCTTTGTAGAGCGCAAAGTTTCTGGTCACTTTCTCTCTGTAGAGCGGTAAGTTTCTGGTCATTTTTTTCTTGCAGTGTTTTTATCTGTTGTCTAGCATCGTCCAATGCTTCAATATAATAAAAAAGAACCTGTGACTAGTACATAGAGCCATAGAGACACATTAATGGTGTAGAGACAGAGGGGTGTAGAAGCAGAGGGTTGTAAAGGCAAATTGGTGTAGAGGAAGGCAGGCGCAGAGGCAGTAAGCCTACTAGCAGAGGCAGGTCGGCCTGGTAGATATGCTCAGCCAAATTCAGACTCGAGCTGCAAGCATAAAGAATTGTCTTGATCAGCCCGGCTGTATGGCTGGCACATATTCATGCAGGCTGACAGACTCCATATTAGTGCAATCAAGTCAACACTCGGCCCAAAAACACGAAATCTTGGTAAACTTGGAAGTAAAATGTGTGATTTTTGTGAACTTGGCAGCATAGCGTGTGATCATTTGTCAACTCGGTGAAAGTGAGCAGGCTTGCTTGGAGGCAGGGCGATCAATTTGTCTATTTAGTGACCTGAACGTATAACCATTGTTTACTAGGAGGTAAAAGCGAGCAATCGTTGTCAACTCAACTGACTCAGCTAAGCTGGCAAGCGAACTGACTGGCAGGCAAGCTCGGTCAATCAAGCGGGTGGACACAGCAAGGTAGACACAGAAAAAGCAGGTGCCAGCAGGTGTGACTGGTAAGCAAGCACACTGGCAGGCCGAGAGGCTGGCAGGCAGGCTGCTAAGCTTTCCGCTTGCTTTAAGAGATGAGAGTTGCTATATTAGTAGTGGTGGAGCAAACCAAAGACTACCTTTTTGCTCCAGCTTCTTGAGAAGTGAAACTTACTGCATACATGCACTTGTACCTTCCTGCTAGAGGTGGAACGAGACAGGTTTTTTAAGCTCGAGACGAGACTCGAGACACTGTCTTGTAAAAATTCGAGACTCGAGACACGAGACAGTAAAATAATGAGCATTCGGTGATGATTTCACTACACAAGTACTAGTTACTTGGTATATATAAAATTAATAAAACTCTTTTTAAATTGAATTTTCACCTGGTGTAAACGATTTAAATACAACATTTTAATAGTGATATGCATGTAGTTTTTGTAAACAAATGTGACAAAAACAGCTCTAAAATACCGAAGTTATATATTCTAAGAATTTTGAGCTTGATTGATCATAATTATTATAAACATATTGCTTTGTACATGTATATTTTTACCATCTATTGAATAGTTCTTACTTTTTAATGTAATGTGTAATGAAACCGATAGCCGTCACTCTACAAATAAATACCGCAACTAAAAGAACGCACGATAACACTTTCGTTCTTATCGTTTCATTAAAGTTTTATTTGTGTATTAGCTGTAGTATGTGAATTATACTTAAATTGTACTCATGAAATTATATTAATTACTGTATACATGCACATGTATATTCTTACATTGAGCTAACAAAACGTCATTGTTAACCGAGCACGGACTATGGTCGACACGGCCTTTCGTTCATTTCTCCGTGTCCGGGCAAGTTTTACCCGCGATTGGTAGTATATGCGTAAACGAGGCCCAAATTTCATGAAGGGCAGTCGGTGTTTAGACACGATACGATAAAATACAGACATTTTACCCGCAAAAGTCTTATTTATTAAATTGGATTATCCGAAGAGTAATTAGATACGACCCGGTATCTGTTTTAACGACACAGAACCGAACTAAAAAATAACAGGGCCGTTGTCCGGACTACATGATTAGACTCAGTAGCCAACATAATCAGTAGCAACAGGTAGTAACGACCGGGTATAACTTTAAAGGCAGTTGCCCGCAATCCCTTACAATATATGGAATTGTTGCTACCGCAAGAAGCCATGTTTTAACAACCGTGCGCAGGCGCATTAGTTCTACTTCCTGTCTCGAGTTTGGCAATAGTTAAGTCGAGACGAGACCCATACGAGACAGGTCAATACTCGAGACGTCTCGTGTCTCGTTCCACCTCTACTTCCTGCAGGCGGGTCGCTAAACAATATTTTGATCAAAAAGAGTTTGGTACCCTGTTTGATATACCGAAAAATAGCTGTAAAAGTGTTTAGTTGTTGCCTACCAATCCAAACAAGAGACAGTATCTCATGTGTATATATGTGGCTTGAATAAAAACTTAAAAGATAAAGAAGCTCATTTCACATCTATCAGTTTTATTGGAATTCAAACTAAGGTTACATGCATCTAGTAATTTTAAATTTGATGTTTGATAAGGAATTCTCTAAGCATCCTCATCATAGACAGACATAGGCAAACAGTTAGACACAAGCAGGTGCAGGCGGGTAGACTGAGGTGAGCATGACCAAGCCAAGCACTCAGTAAGCTATTGACTTAACTCAATATCAGACAAAAATTGTTCAAAATATTTATAAAATATTGTAGCTATTGCCTGTCAAGCAAAACATGGCACAACCTGAAGTGTGGCTTGAATAAAATAAAAGCTCATTTCACATCTACCAGTCTTAATGGAATTAAGGTTACATGCATCGAGTAAAATTAACTTTGATGTTGTTTGGTAAGGAATTCTCTAAGCAGCACCAATAACGAAATTCTAACAGAACTCAGTACCATAGTAGCTGTTCCTGTTAGCATCTGCCATAGAAAATAAAACCACACATTGTCTTAGAGTTTATAAAAAAGGAAAAAGTTAATCTAATTTTAATCTTTATATCAAATATTAATACTGTTAATAACAATGGCAAACTAACTATTCTGATTTTATTATTCGAATCAAACATTATTTTTTGTTATAGATTTAAAGCCTGAATATTAAAGCAAGAAGCTACTACAATATGTACTTTAGTCTGTCATTCAGTTTACTACTAAACATGAAAAAGGATAGAGTCATGTTATGTTAGGAACAATTAAAATGCTGTGAATAATCTACAGCAGTGTAAAATATGGTTGTAATACTTTCTACTTTCCATCAAAAACTGCTGCATAGATGATTAGCTATTCATAAAAAGGAGTGTAATGTTTAACCTTTAACCTCAGCTTGAAGGAATGACTCACTAGTCTAACACTACATACAATAATCATGCTATCATTACTATTGTGTTAAATTTTTCATATATCAGACATTTTAAAATACAGAAATATTAACATACAGAATAGTGTGGAACACGAGAGTCAAGCTACTGAGTCTGCCACAAGGAGTTGATATATAAAGAGCTGCTAACATCACTTCAATCCTACCAGTTTTGAATATTAATATTAATTTAAATACTCAGACTATAAACTGTTCAGCTGGAGGCTGGAGACAAGCAGCACTCTGTCTATGCAAGACTCAGTGAGTTTACAGGAAAATAGAGATGCAATTATCCAGGGTATGTCCCAGGGTTCAACAGTAAATGTATACAATGAATGAATTACTAGCATTTAGTTTAGATTTTCAGTAGAAAGTAGCTGAGACTGAGGAGTTTAGCAGTAGAACAGTTCAAGTGAGTAGCTGGTATCACACTGTATACAAATCCTACCTTCTACTACTGGCTGCTTCTTCCATCTCTTTAACAGCTCTGATGACTCCTTCTCTCCCTTAAACACAGCTTCCTCCAATGGAGTCCTTTTGTGTTTATTCTTTATGTTGAGGAGTGAAGAGACAGTCAATAGAGACACGGATCCTAACATGACCTTCAGAGCAGTTGTCTGTCCATTGTATGCTGCATTGTGTAGTGGAGTGTAGAGGTAGATATCCTGTATGTTTAATAGGGAGTCTCTCTGTAGTGAGGAGAAGTTGTAGAGGAGGGACTCTAGACACTTGCTCCTTCCCCACGCTGCAGCCAGTCCTATAGCTGTGCTACCATCTTCATCCTTCTCAGCAACAAACTCGTACTTCCTCTCATCACTCACTGTGTCTATCAGTAACTCTACACACTCACTGTTGTCTCCCCACCATACAGCAATGTGTAGTGCTGTCCATCCATCCTCCTCCTTCATCCAGAGCAACTCGTCTGCTGTTCTTCTGATTGGTGAGAGAAGCAGACGACAGATTTCTGTGTGGGCTCCGTCTGCAGCTAACATAACAGCTGTATATGAGTCATGCTTGATAGTAATCAGTAACCTCAGTAGCTCAGCTGGTTGGACTGACTCCAAGGCTGCCCTCAAAGCACTAATCTCTATCTTTCTCTCTCTCACGTACTCCTTCAATAGTCCTTCCATGTTTAACTGTAACATATGTACTGCACTCTATTAGCTGCTGCATACAGTAAAATATGAAAGAGAAATGAGTACAAAATCTGACTCAACTGCAGAGTTGGAAAGCTGCCAACCATAACAGAGTGGCTGCAGGTGAACCCTGGATATTTACAGAGTATAAAAATAAGGCCAGGGATGTCAGACTCTGGCAGAGCTAAGAAACATGAAATATCTGCAGTAGGAAGTGTTTGCTGGTCTGAATATGACTGAGGAATGAGATCAGAGCCTCCTGACCTTAACTTAACCTCACTACATGGCAGACTCTATGAGTCTCCTCAGGGTAGAGAGTGATAGTCTCAGGAGGTCAGAGTTATATTATAATCACACTGACTCAGTGTCTATCCTCATCTACTCTATTATTCCCAGTAAGTACAATATCAACAGATGCTAACATAATATATAAGTTATACTTACCTGTTGCTATTCTGTTTGTCACCTGCTCTGACTACTACAGGCTTCTTTATACTTGTGGCTGGTTATAATAATGTTATCTGTCTCCTGATTGGCTGAACTGAATAAGAGTTAGTCAAACAGTGATTCATGATGAATTTATCAGATATTGAATAAAGGAACAGGAGCTAGTTGTTACTGCAGCTTCATGATTGGCTGGTTATACAGCCTTGTTATTGGCTAGTTTCACTTTTCTGTTTATTAGTTAAAGTGAAGTTTATCTGCAGAAGTTCATATAATAAAATAACAAACATTATGTTACTTTCACTAGTAACAGAATGGCCTCGGGCACTATAAATATTAACATTGTGACCACTGGCAGTAATGTGACGAATAGGAAATTTTATAAAATAAACCTTTATACAAATCTTGTTGCTACAATTAAATAGAACTCAAGATAAATATCCGTCTTTGATTAACATGTAAGTACTGAGTACAATGTTTTATATTACATTTTAGTAATAATCAATCACAAACTGTAAACAGTTAATGAAAATATTTAAAGACTCAAGTAAGTACATGTATGTTAAATATCCCAGCATATCAGCAACCAACACTCAGCTAGCAACAACAGTGCATAACTTATAGACACTTGCTAGCCAATGTCACACATATTAATATAGCTAGAGGCAGGTACGAGTCAAGGTCTACAAATTAAGGCTACTGTTTCTCAGATAAATTCCCAAATACCAAACACTTAGTTTAAGGGCAGATAATTAACAACATTGAAGTCAAGGATGCTTGAAAGCTTGTTACGCTTTTCAAAGACACATGAAGTTTTGTTTGAAATAAGGATTTGTCTGCTCATTGCAAAATGTGGTCATAATTGTGACAAGGTACGCCAGCTTAAACCAATAAAATTAGATATTTTATCTTTGGTCAGTTTATCATGTGACAAGGCAAGCTAGCAGTAAGTGAACACTATTTAAGTATTTTTACAACTTTTATAAAGACAAAGTTTGGTATTAGCATCTGCAATCAATAAGCAGTAGATAAATTCTTTTCAATTTTTTAACTTACTGTAAAACCTATAAATGAACATTACCTCCATTTGAACATCACTTTGACATTTTTTTAACTTTACAAACCCATAATAGCAAGTGACCAGTAAAAAATTGTTCTCCAAATTGTAGCAATAATGACTCGGTTCCATTAATAACAAATAATTATAATTAGCTTTCAAAGCAACACCGTAAAAATGAATAATATCTGTATTAGACTAATCATCAGGGCCGTATCCTCCTATACTGCAGCTACTGCCATGGTAGTACCATTTTGTGAAGATAAAAATCCCGGAATTCATGTCATTTTTGCTTGATTTTAACACTTTGGCTGGCGAAATGACCAAATTGTTGTTTATCAGTTGCGTGGGGAAACGGCATTTATGTCGCTTTCGGTAGACGTTTATTAAGCTGCCGTCTCGTAACGTTAAACAAAGGATATGAATGCTAGTAAGTTTTAAATATCATCAACAATATATTAGTCGATAAATTAAGATATGAAACGATTACCCGAAAGGCGTTGCTTTGTGCTAAAGAAATCGCGCCTCCTTGGAAAAGAATAAAAGCTGAAAATACCAGTCAACATCGGCTTGACTTTCCAAACGGTAAAATAAAATATTATTTGATCAAATATTATTTGATAGCTCAAACTTGAATCTTCTACTTCTTGCTCAGTATTATAGACTATAGTATAAGTGCATTATTTTTAACATGGTGCTCTATTAATTTTACCATTCAACTCTACAAAATTATTTAATTAAACTATTTCATAGGAGACTACTCGTCTTCTACACCATTCAGCATTTTACCCGGTGATAATTCTACCTCATGCTAGCTGTGGCCAACCCCTTTTGCAGCTCTCATTCACATTATATTTTTAATAAGCGTTGTTAAAGACAATCTCAATAAACAGTTATATATTTATAAAAAAATTGCTGTTAAAACATGTGCCCATCAGGAGCCAAGTGTGCTAGATTTGCACCATTTTGACTAGTTATACATAGAGATTATATCTCAATAGAGATTTTTCAGAAGGAGGATCCCCAGACTCCCCTCCCCTCCCCCAACTGAGAGGGCGTTCGGTACCTCTCTTAGACTTTTCCTGCAGTACCATTTTCAAACAGGTGGATACTGCCCTGCTAAAAGTAGATGTTTGGTTTGACACGGTATTGATATGCAACAATCGAATGCAACAATCGGAACACAATTGTCAAAGCTAACGAGCAAATATTCAGTTTCAAAAATCTTAATTTTTGTTTCTGCAGGTAGTAAGTATGGTATGTTTGTCACTTGTTCGTGAATGTATACATTTGTAACATCTAATAACCTATTACTATAAAGCTTGTAAAGCTCCAGATTTATAGCATATATTGTTTAATAGCATCATTACGGTTATCCTGTCAGTTTTGACTACAAACTGTAGCAAACATATCGATGAATGCAATGAGCTGGTATGCAACTGTGTTAAATACAGTATAGCATGATATTATACCTCCAAACTTATAACAAAATAAAAAATTCGAAGCACTAACAAATTTCAAGGCAGGGCAAAAGAATCACCTGCTATACGTATCATCACGGGTTAATTACAAGCAATAGATATCAACTAGTAGAAGAGATATTACTCGGCTTCCCAAGTTTGTTATTTAGAGATCCTCAACAAGTTAGCAGATTTATAGCTTTCAAAAGAGTTGATGACATTAAGGGTTGAGATATTGACTTCGCCTGACCAAGGGTCAAACTTACCTTTCAAAATTCAGACGAGCTATTTGTAAAATACAACACCACTATCTATTTGACAGCTATTATAAATAGGGAAAAGGTTAAAAATAGAATGCAATGTCATTCAAATTGAGGTTTCATGGTAATTTTAGCAGTAAACAATTCTAAATTATAAACTGAATATCCTCTGACATACCCTCCAAGTCAACTTGATCTGTCATTCAGCCAAAGTTCCTCCGCATATGACATAGTTTCATACGAGCAAAGTACAGACTAATCCCCATGCGTAGTGAGCGTACATTGTCAACCTTTGGTTGAGCGTATCTAATCCTCAGATAGTTATCGAAGAGTAATAAAATTCTTGATGATATCAAACTTTTTATTAAGTTGACCTGAAATTGTAAAATAAGATGGAACTGTCATGGAAGAATTAGCATGATTGTTACTCGCCATGATGCGCCTTATATAAGAATTCCATATAAACACACAAAATCGTTAATAAATAATACAGGTGTGATGCGGGACGGAATTAAAACATGTGATACCACTTCTCTATCTGTTTAGAAAACAAGAGAAACAGCTATAAACAAAGTATTATTAATAAATTACTAGTTTTAGTTGATAGCTATAAAGTACTATAAACATTACTATTATTACTATTATAGTTACTATTATTACTTGTTACTATTAAGTCTTACTGAGAGTCTCACCATCGAGTTGACCTCCAGCCCTCTGCATCACACTCAAGGCCCACCTACTATCCTCTATTGTTGAACTCAAACTGACAGTTTTTAGCTATTGCCACACAAGGAGGGACCACCCTGTGCTACAAGTTGAGCTATTTTAAATCAGTGAATGGAAATGAAGAGAGCACTTAACCAATATGACCAGCTGGCATTCACCAGATTGTCTGTCACATAATATAGCTTGTAAACAACACTTCACCAGGCTACTATATTGCTGACTCTCATCTTTTCCTTTTGTGACAATCACCACAGAAATTAGGTTATCTAAAACTGCTTGATAAACTAGGTTAAAAAGTCGGCAGTGAAACCTGTTAGTGATGACAGTATTTTTTGTTATCTATTTAGTAATATATTATAGTACACATATATTCTTAGATAGCAATATTAATTTCATGTAAACATCCCCTCTCTTCCTTTGTGAAACGAACAATAGAAACACTGTATGCCTCGACAAAAGAGCGTTTCAACTGGTAAGAAATTTGAGATACGAGATGAATTCTGAGCCAATACATGCTTTGAGATATGAGACAAATTAGAGATACTAGCATACGAGACAGTTTCAATGCTTACGAGAACAGCATCACTGATTCTTTCTCCTCTGATAAAAATGATAAAGAAGGCTAGCTGTGAGTGAAAGTGATAAAAAGTATAAAAGTGAAGCAAAATGATCTTATTCGAAAAGTACAAAAATGGGAAACGAAATTTGAATAAGCTTAAGGTAAAATAAAAACTTATTTATAATTGTATGCGTAATCAGCTAAATTAATTTAAGTTAAATGTAAAGTATATTTACTGTTGCGTAGCGTGACAAAAGTGTAGTGTTCAGAATGAGTTGTAGTCAAGTATTTCCTGAACCATCGCTAGCCTCTACTGTCTGTCTCGAAGGTGAGAACTCTATACAGTACTGCATATAAAGATGTTGTTTTATTGTAGACCATGACCATTAGATAAGTACTTGTTACTTTGTGACTGCAGGTAGAGAATTAGACCAATGAAAAACACATTTCCATTGTAATATCCACTTTAGCTTCTTTATTGTACTGAAAGGAACCAATAAATTCCTTTTTATTAATTACATAAGAAAAATTGTTTTGAGATATGAGAATTGAAATGGGAGCTATGTTCCAGAACTCATTAGGCTCGTATGTTGAGGTATGACTCTATTTCTGTTGATGAACCAGAGGATATTAAACGGGAGACAAAAAGTAGTGAGGGATCATTTTGTTAACATCTATAGATGCTTTGACTAGTAGTACATAAAAGTACTTTGATATCCTAAAATAACCTTCTCCCTATAACAATTCAAATCTGATATACCGTAAAACCTCTGAACGCTACCTACATTTGAATACCACCTTTATTTAACAGTCACTTTGACTTTCTTTGACCTTTATGAACCCATAATATCAAGTGATCGGTAGAAAAAAGCCCAAAAAACTGTATTGATAATCAATCGCTAACAATAAAGAAAATCGTTATTAATGTAAACGATACGATTATGTTTAAAAGTGATAATATTTGTTTCGCTTCGCCTGGAATAAGGCTAAATTTATCTTTCGAGAATTCTGACGAGCCATTCAAAAAATACACTGCCTGCCTCTATATGAATGCCACCTCCAATTGACCACCACTGTAAAAAAGGGTAGAAAATAGAGCGCCATAGCGTTCAGTTAGAGGTTTTCCGGTAATATATTTTAATACTCAAGGTGAAAATTTGAAATTAAAACCAAGAAGATTCTTTGAAGTGAAAAATTATAAAAAAGTCAAAACTTTCCTCACTCTTGTTTTCTATTGGACATGACATGCACTAAGCCTTTAAAAAAAGTACTGGGATGCTAAAACTGGAGCCAACCACCAACCTATCTGGCCTGACACTAGAACTGCCAGAATAAGCGAGTAACTTGGAAGGGAACAGCACACAATGTAACAGGAAGCCTACACAAGAAATACGGCAGCTACATGTAGTTGTGATGATCAGGGTACATGATGAGCTGAGATAAGCAAGTCTTGTGGGTGGTGAATAAGGGAATATATCTTTAAAAATAAATATTAGTAATGACATGAAATCTCTCTAAATAGGTAAGGCATAAATGCTCTGATAATGAAATGCTTTTTGTAGAAGATTCATGGTTGATGAACGTGACAGATGCTCTTATTAGTGTCACTAATTGATCATTTTCTAATCATTAGAGCAATATGCATATGGAGAGTGTAACTCCCAATTATCAGACATGTGCAGGTCTATGTGATACAAGTAGATAATCAAGTATCCCTAATTTATGATATATATTGTTGCACCATAGTTGTTCTATTCCATCTGCTAGTTAATGAGGCTGAACAATCAGATTATTTGAACATAGAAGAGCACATAACTCCTGAATGTAAAAACAGTATAATATCAAGACATTTTTGATGCCAGCTGTCATATTGGAGACTGTAAGCAACCAAAGGGACAGAATAGCCTTGAACTATGAGAAATTTATAAAAATACACTGTTACAGTGGCAGTCAGAGTAAACATAGTCATCAGTTCATGGTTTGCTCCAATTTCAAAATATGGCTGGCAGCATCAAGCAGCAGCACCGAGAATGTAAAATTCGGGTGCAGCTGCATGTAGATGCTTCAAATGAATGAAAAGTTAAAAATTCTAAATTTGAAAATAGGAGTACAAACGCAAATAAGATGACATGTTGCTTATGTCATGTGACTTAACACCACAGTCATGGACTATTGTGTTGATAGTCTAAAAATAGAATAGGGTAAACTGACCAAATAGATGATAAAGAGAAGACAACTGAATAATAGAAAGCACTGGAAATCTGAAACTAAAATATAAACTGATATGTC
Organism: Watersipora subatra; assembly: GCF_963576615.1. Taxonomy (NCBI): domain Eukaryota; kingdom Metazoa; phylum Bryozoa; class Gymnolaemata; order Cheilostomatida; family Watersiporidae; genus Watersipora; species Watersipora subatra. Next base: position 1,615,195 of record NC_088716.1, read on the forward strand.
TCTCCTTTTATCTCATCAGACTTTAAGAGCATGAAAACTCACAGTCAAGATTAAAACTGATGAGTGAAGAATGAGACGGCAAAACCACAACTACTAAAGAACATATAAATACTGTTTGACAAGTGTTTTGACAACTCCCAAAACCTCCAGCTCAACTTGAGGTTTCAACAGAATCATTTTGATATTAAAGCTTGCATACAAATAATGAACATAGTTTGGCTGGTTGTGACTGTGTGTACAGTGTACACTGCAAATAGCTTGAGGAAAGTTTTGGCTTATTGGAATGACGTCATTCCAATAAATAGGGAATAACAAAAGCACTGACTGAAATGGAAACTAGTATTTGAGTGTTGTGAATGTGTTGGAAACTAACATAACTGACTTATTCATAAAATATTCAGGAGTATATTAATGAGCTTATGATGGTAGAGCTAGCTGAAGGACTTGTATGAAATGTGCCTGATCATAGTTCTGCAAAAGGGTATATCCATATATATGAATCTCAATGTTTGTGGTCAGTCCAGTTATTGCGTTTAAAAATTAGGAATAAAAAATCTGCTTCGCAGATGATTTGATCTCAGAACCTCCCTGTCGGCAGGCCAGCAATCTAATCCACTACACTATGATAGCAAAACTTTCAGTGATAGAGATCAGATTTTAGTGACAAAATACACTTCACAGAGGATTGGATCTTGGCACTTTCAGTTCTAGAGGCCACAACTTACCCATTAGATTATGCCTTCAACTGAGTACAGCAATCAATAATAGTGAAGATATTCATTACGTTGGTTATAATATGCATTACGACCGTCGTAATACGACGTTACATCTCATGCTGGGCTCTCAGCCTCACCAGATGAATTCACGGAGTAACAAAAGCTTTGTATGTCTTTATTAGTCGATAAATGTACAAACTATATATAAATCAAACGCATAGATGGCTTGTTGCAAATTAAAAAGCTTCTAGTGTGAAGTTTAAAAAAAATTTCATCAGAAAGTATCGAGACTTTTCTATCACTTGAGATTGGTTTGTTGTTTGACGTCTTGTGGTTGCCAGGATGTTTTCAGATGAAAAAAACCAAACTTGATCGCTGTTGAAATGCTCAGAAAAAAAGACATCTTTTTTTGAGCGTTTTAACCAATGATACACAGCCCCCAGGAATGATATACAGGGGACTGTATATCACTGTTTTAACCAAGATCAAATTTGCCGATTTTCCTTTAAGTTTATTCGAAGGTTAACTCACTTTTCTTAGCTTTTGGAGGGCCATCGCTAATCAGATGATTGGCAAAATTTGACTTTTGCGAACCTTTAGAAAAGTCATTATCGAAAATATTTTGCAGATGATGGTAATAACGACGTCTAAGAACTACTAAAAGTTGAGGTTTGACTCTATGGCTTGAAATAAAGTGATATTCTATAGCGATAACAACCGTCCTAGTGGCCGTTGGGCAAAAAACTGTTTGAGTTAACCAAGTTGAGGTCGAGTTATCTAAAGCAATTTATCATTGCGTGGGAACGGACCAAACAGATCCGTTCGAGTTAATCACGTGTTCGAGCTATTCGAGGGCGATAACTATCGAGTTATATTATTTTTTATTATTCGATAACAAGATATTTGTTTTGGATCTTTTGATAGGCTAAAAATAGGCAACAAATTCATATCGAGAAAGACAACTATCGACATCGACTATCGAGCTATCGCGCAACCCTAGTATAGTGTAAAAGTAATGTGTTAGGTAATATAGTGTAGGCATTGCAATTGTAATGTAAGGTAAGGGTAATGTAAAGGGCATTCACTTAGTATTATATGAGTTTAATACGTTACACAAAGGCTACAGTTTAGACACCCAAAAAAGTTCTCACATGTCAGGCAATGTCTCAGCGTCATGATTTTCCTTTCGGCCATTTTTTAAGGAAGACTAAAAACTGACCAAAGTATAGCCTATATGATTAGATCACACTTTCACAAAAAATACCAGGAGTACAATGACCGATGGTGAGAGTGGAATGAAAAAGTGAAAGGTCTTGACAGTTTAGAATAATTTTAATCTTTCATTTATTTTTTATAACTTAAATGTTTGTTGGTTACAATTAGTCTGTTTCTGCTTACAGGTACAACATGTGTGACTATTAAAATTGGAACTCGGCCATCGAATTAAGGAACTTTGCATTAATCTCTCCTATTATGTCTCCTACATTATTGCAGAAGAGAAAATACCCAAAATCACCCTAGCTTAGCTAAAATACCCAATATATGTAGCTACGGCGGTTCATGATGGCGGCGATTAACTGTTAGTTTTTGGGCTTTTAAGAGCTTGTAATCACATCTCGACATATTTTGTACCTACAACACAGCATAGTAAGAAGTGGTGAATCTTTTGATACCAAATAACTGTAATATAAATTTTGTTGCAAGTATGCCTTTAACACTAACGCCTCAATCAGCTATTCAAGTTTTTGCATTAATTCAGTTTGATTAATCATCATGTTTTTCTGTTTAGTTCACAAAAACAATATAATAATTTTTTATAACTTATTATTGCCTCTAAACTAGTAAAACTAGAAACTAGCTATTAAATTAAGGCATTTTGCTCACATCTTATTGCAGAAGAAAAAGCACAAGGAAGGTGCTATGAAAATACCCAGTATTTTTATAACAGGAGGCAGTGAGAAGAAAGAGACAAAGGAATATTACAAAAACATCGCACCATTATATTGACGTTTCCAACTGTACACATATTTTTGACAAGTGATAGCGGGCCTAAACTGAAGCCTACTGTAGCCTGTAATATATCAAAATTCGACTTTTAGCAGTTACTGTAAAATATTATATTAAGAAATCTTAACCTCTCAACTGGGCTGATTACAAACACATGAAGCATCAATGCCTTAATGAATGCAGTTGCCCAAACACATTTGCGCCCATACCACAGCAAGGTTAAATGGTTAAAATAATATGTTCATCGTGAACATAATTTTTCACTGCAGCCGCTACATTTATATATTAAATTTTAGTGTATGAAGATCTTCAATGGACTTACATTTCTGCAAGACATCGATTTATAAAAGTTGCGTACTATTGGATGTTTTGAGTGCTAAACCTTCCTGTTTCTAGGTTATGTGATGTCTAATTTCTGTTGAGTGTAATCGAAAAGTAAATGAGATGTTGTGATGTTTGAACTACAGACTTCTCTGTTGCTTCTTACCACCACCATACACAATGCATGTATTGCTAGCGATATGAGCCCGTTTTTAATTTCTTTTTTCTCATGTACCACCTATGCTCATGAAACGATAGCCAATACTTGTGAAACTACCATATACATTTTCATATTATAAAAACTTGGAAGCACCAAGTAGCCAACTCGTGCAAACAGGTAAAACGCTTGCACTACTTCAACCATTTCAGACGTAGATATTTATGCAAAACATAAGTTATTTTGTGGAACTAGGCTGGCTTTACTCTAAATGTTGTCTTCCTTGCTTATATTGTGCTACGTATTTTTGTCCACGACATCGGCTGTCATTCTTGGCGCGAGTTAACACTAATAAACTTTGAGTGAAACTGCAATTCTTCGAATATACAATTAGCCACTGAATCGCCAAACGCAATAGAACTACAGTGAAGATATCAAAACAAGCTCTTAGTAAAAACAGCTCTTTTTAATTACCAATATATTATGTTCTCCCACACTTACGCGCTGGCCAAGTGGTGGAAAATCCAATTATAATGATGACGATAATAAGAGATCTGACCAACTTACGTTGACCCGATAGCAAAAAATAATGGTTCGTGGCACATGTCACACGGCCACCGAAGTAACTTCGATTCCTAGATACCATACGTATAGAGACAGGACACGGTTTCATTAGTAGTTGTTATGTATTTGAGTTAAATATTTCTATTGTAAACAAAAAAACTTTGAGGAACAATTATAAATTATAATTACACAGCAGATTTATCAGAAGATCGTTCGGCTGCTCAAAATAAATCACTCGATACAAATATTTTGATAACCCTTCCCATCAACATAATTATATTTTTTTTATTAACATATGAATGTTTTTCTATGCTGAGTGCATAACAAACAAAAACAGTCTTAATCATAGTACTGTGGTTTTACATAAATAAATCAGTCAACGATAGTTCATCAGGATGAATATGACACATTACTTATATTCTACACGAAGGAAAATCACAACCATTCCCCTACATTTATGCAAAACCTAAGTGCAACATCTTACATTTATGCAACCCAATCACAAGTCCGGGTGAACCTTGTCGTAAATTGCTTCATGTTGTTTATTTAACGAAATAAAAGTATCGTCCCATTTCTTTTTTAACTTTACTCACACGCACGTAAGAAAAAATGTGACGCGTGCTCGCTAGAATTCTAGAATTTTAACCAGCCAATAAGAGCAAGGGTTCGGCACGAAATTTCGAGCAGTACCGAAATAGTTCGCATCGGCCAGAAATGTCCTCAGCCGAACTTTTTAGAGCTGAAAACGACGTCGTGTTGCGTCATTTAGTTCGGTTCGGTGCCCGTGTGACCACGGCTTAACGCGACGTGTCATACCACCGCAAAATCAAATTTGCTACTTTGGAAACTTTTAGAAGGAACTTCAGTTATAATTGCTTGCAGCTGCGTTTAATTAGCCGTCATTTATGAATCGTGAATGACATGTTCAAAGCAGTTAGGTAATAAAATTTCCGATAGGTTTTGAGTCACATTATGCGATCAGTAGCATTGTCTGCCGTATACCTGTAGAAGGGGGGGGGGAGGTGACAGTTCTCTAGTGAGAGTTACGTTCATGTTCTGCAAAAGTACCCAAAGAAAATGGTCTATTATAATGATCAGCCAATACATGTGTACGTCCTGTATTATTTTTTTCGAACAAGTTATCAACAAATAAACTATTATAAGCGACTCCATTTGAGCTTTTTATGATAAATGCGCTGGCGGCCGCGTTGAAACCTATAAATATTCGCCGCGCGTTTTCCATTCCGAACCAACTATGAAGAACACTATCACAAGTTATGAGGGCAGGTAGTTAAAATGTACTGATATTTTTTCAACTGGCGTCTATGTGTATAAATATAACTATACAAAAGTTTAGGCTCAACTGTACCTAAGCATAAGTTTAATTGTACGATGACAGCCCAAACTAAATTGATTGGAATTGGAGAATCCCAAGTACTATAAAAACGAAACATTGCTTCATCATTGTAAGCCTAGTTGGTTGCTCTAGGTTTTGAATAATTTTGTTTGACTACCAACTTTTGAACAGACTAAAAAAGAGCAGATTGCACAACCTAGTGAATAGAGTAAACCTAGCTAAATAGTTTGTGGGGATTGGCTAAGGATTTAAATTAACCGATTATTTTAACAGCTCTAGTTAAGGCAAGAATAATTTGTATTCATATTTTGTTATATTTCAAAAAAAATTTAATTTATATACTAAAGATTCCCGTCATGCAGCCCACTACCAAAGTGATAATTGAAAAAGAAAGGGTACTGCCGGTTGAGAAATGCAATATTAGCAGTCGAATGGCACTGCAGTGCAATGGGAGAACTGCAATGGTAGCTGTAATGTACTGGGTGTTATTATGTACAACAAACAGGAATAATGAAAGGAAAATGTTATGTTTATATCTCTCCCCTGCCATGGGAGAAATGTAATATTATAAGTAAAATGGCAAGCCGCTGTGTAATATACACAGGCTTGGGGGGGAGGCTGTATATCATTGCTCATAGCAAGCAATAGCAAGAAGTTGTGATATTCATCTATATATCTATAAAATTACGCTGATTTCAAAAATCTAAACAGATTTTACCTGCTTGATCTCCATGGCTGCATGCCTACTTGATCTCTATGGCTGCATGCCTACTTGATCTCCATGGCTGCATGCCTACTTCATCTCTATGGCTGCTGCATGCCTACTTGATCTCTATGGCTGCATGCCTACTTGATCTCTATGGCTGCATGCCTACTTGATCTCGATGGCTGCATGCCTATTTGATCTCTATGTCTGCATGCCTACTTGATCTCTATGGCTGCATGCCTACTTGATCTCTATGGCTGCATGCTTACTTGATCTCTATGGCTGCATGCTTACTTGATCTCTATGGCTGCATGCCTACTTGTCCTCTGTGGCTGCATGCCTACTTGATCTCTATAAACTTGATCTCTCTTGAACTATAGAAATAGATGTATATCTATAAGAAAATGTAGGCCTATTTCTTAATTTTGCAGACATTAAAAATGGCTTAGCAGTACCGCAATATTGACTACAGCCGCAGTATCATCAACAAAATCTTTTGAAAAATAATAACAGTAACATATTGCACACCATCGGTCACTATAGGCTCACTTTGATCTTCTAAATTCTAAAGGATATTCTTATAATTAAATCTTATAATAATCCGATAAAACTGAATAATTATTCTTATTATTAAATATTGTAATAATCTTATAAGAATCGTTAGAAAAATATCATCGTCATTTTCTTTACTGTCACTGCTTTGGACATCAATTGGAATATCGAAGTACTCATTATAAGTGTCCAAAATGTCAGAGTCCGGTAGAATTGGCAAAAAAACGATTACTTTTCAGTACTTCTACGTTGATTACAGAAACCTTCGGCAATTGGACAATGCCATAGACTGGTGAAATGTGCACGCCTTTTTTGTGAAATGCGCACGACTTCATGGTTCTACTCTTTTTTGCACGGCCTTATCAGCGTTTCATTGGCCGGTCTTAATTTTGAGTAAAAAACGCTCGTCAAGTTTTTATCGCGAGTTTAAGCCAAATTCATCTGTCTATGTATAATCCGATCAGATGGGTTAGTTTTAGGATATTGCAGAAACTGTTCAAAAACTTGGTAACATATTTAAATATGTTTACACGTGTTTTGTATCATTATTAATTGTTATACTTGAGCGACCTTACACAAAATTGGTTAACACTTTTGGTGTTTTTTATGATACAAGGGTGTGATAACGGCCGTGGACGGATAATCTTTCGGGAGTTGTCTGCGTATATGCATTTATCATTGAGCTCCCAAACATTCGCTTCGCTCGTGTTTGGTTGTGGGATAATTGACAAGGTTTAATGACGGAGAAAAAAATAAATATATTGTTTTCATTGAAATTTTTATTATTTTTTTCTTAAGACAAACAAGACAAAACAGGACACTAAATGTCAAAACAAGTGAATTACCTACACCAAAATACTTTTACAAGAAATATAATGTCCTACAGTGCGTTATAGTAAAACTTTAATTGTTGATAAAGAAACATTGGGAACAAGTGAATCAAAGGCTATGTTATCATTTTATTATTATTATCAGTTATTATTATGTTACAAGTACAGCTTTAGCCTGTGGTCTGTTACAATGACATCAGGTAGAAGCAGCATTCCAAGCTGCTGTGACTAAAGATGAACACTTGAAGCTAAATAACAACTTGATCCAAGTGATAGAGTTTACTAATGATATGAGGTCTTGTAATAATTTGAACCAATTGTTTGAGGTTTTACAGTAAAGCTAACCAATAGTGAAGAGTGGTTCATAGCTGTAACTACTATTAGGTCTTACAAAATTTCCAAGACTTTGTAATGAGGTAGCCGACCGTCAGGAGAGTTTTTATTCAGTACTCTTTTTACACTGTGGTCACACTATACACTCTATGCTCTAGCTGCAATTGTCTTTCCTTTTCCAATCTTGTAATTGTCTTTCCTATGATAGGGCTTAGTTTTCTATAAATAAACAGTTGAGGGAGAAAGTGTGGCAGAGAGAGAGAGAAAGTGTGGAAGAGAGAGATGAAGAGAGAGAGTGTGTGTGGGAGAGAGAGTGTACGGGAGAGAGGAAATGAGAGAAGGACGGAAAGGTAGAGAGAAACGGGAGACAGAGAGTGGAAAGGAGAGGAAGGGAAAGAGGGAGAGGGAACGAGTGGGAGGGAGACCGAGACAGTAAGCGGGAGAGAAGGAGCGGGAAGGGGATGGAGAAAGAGGGAGCTGAAGAGAGAGAGAGGGAGCGGGAGAGAGGGGGAGCGGGAGAGAGGCGGAGAGAGGCGGAGAGGAGGTGATGAAAAAGAGAGTTGAATAAATAATAGTCAAAACAATAATCAAAGAATAAAGATTGGGTTGTGAGAAAAAGTGAACAGACAGACAACAGACAATACTTTTATAGATAAGGTAAAGATGAACTGTATATATTGGTAGGGAGCTAAATATCAGACACAGGTGCTTAGCCAAATACTCTGATGATGACTTATGTTACTATGGTTGACACTCATGGTGACATCTTTCTACAGGTTCTCTATAGCAGCCCTGAAAATACGACAAAGGCGGTAAAGAGGCATGATATCATTCCTTCAGATAACCAGTCTGGTGAGTAGTGAACTGTTTCCAAAAGTATTTAAGTAAACAAGAGAAAAAATAAAGTCTGAGATGGTCACTTAATGACTGGATCACTAGCAATGACTCAGGGTTATGAGACTAAATATACTTGTAATATATCGGAAGGCATGGAGCATATACATACAAAGTTTAGCTGAAATCAGTCAAACTTCATAATCATAATCTATGTGCTTTCGAGTGTGGAAAACAAGGAAACGCATGATGTTTGGGCATGCCAACAGACACACAATCAATGAAGTGGAGTTTGTTAATATAATACTAGATACTATATTAATATAGATATTTATCTTTTTTACTAAGATAAGAGCCGTGTCCGTCTCCCTGCAACCATGGTGACAGGTTGTGAAAAAAACTTTGCGGCCTACAGGATTTGAACTCCTCACATGTGGCTCAACAGCTCTTCACGCTTTCAAATGCCATAATCTGTCTTCTAAAAGTTTGGTATAAATGTGCACACACTTGTTCTCTGCACTTTATTGGAACACCTGACAGTCTCACAGCACCCTGGACTACCCGGCACTAGTGTATGTAATAGGACGGAATTTCATGTTTAAAATGGGAACGCTACAATTTAACAAGTGAAAACACAAGCATTTACATCCACCTTTGTTAGACACTAGTGTAGCAGTTTCTCTCAAACACTTCCTTCCTTAGCAGTTATTTTCAATGTTTCAATCATCAACTGCTGGAGTTGTTAAATTAAACACATCTTACCGCTACCACCAGTGTGGTGGATTTTACCGTGCCACTTTCACAATTTCCCACAAGCCGAGTAATCACGAAGACCGAGTTGTTATCTGAGCATACAATGTATATTTACATAATAAATATAGTTGTATTAATATAACAACGTCATGCATACAAAAATATTACACAGTATAAGGATGGTGTCTCTTGTACGCAGGGAGCTGCGCTGCTCTACCTGCCTCTTCATCGCGTCTGTTCTTTTATCTGCCTCGTTCTTGTTGGCTCTGCCCACTTGCGGTTTCGCTTCCCGCCGTATTTTTGGTGGCTACGTGACCCACGTTACTCCTGCTTTATCGTCGGCCCAGCCTCCGGGCGAGAGAGGGAGGCCTGGCCCGGCCTGTCACCTGGCCGTCACGCTGGCACCGGCTCTGGTCGTGATGCGTTTCCCTCGCATAATCCTAATAAAGTACGAGGTGGTGAATGACAAAGTATTTAATTTATCCATATCTATCAACACCTTTAGTTACGGGAAAAAAATAAACCTTATTAAATAAACCTTATCCTATTATTATTTTAGTCCTAAGACTCTCTTAGTAGCACCATAAACTCCAAAACAAGTGAATAACATACACCAAAATACTTTCAACATAAATATGATGTTCTAAAACAGGTTATAGTAGAATCACTAAATGTTGGGTAAGCAACCGCAAGGATAAGTGAATCAAAGGCTAAGATATTATTTTATTAATTATCAGTTATTATGCTACAATTAGAGCTGTAGCCTGTGGTCTGTTACAGTTACATCAGGTAGAAGCAGCATTCCAAGCTGCTGTGACTAAAGATGAACACTTGAAGCTAAATAACAACTTGATCCAAGTGATAGAGTTGACTAATGGTATGAGGCCATGTAATAATTTGAACCAGTTGTATGAGGTTTTACAGTGAAGTTATAGTGAAGATATGTTGTTTATATGTACATATATCCTGTCCGAATATACAGGCATCCTGTTAGTATGTTCAGATACATTGTTCTAATGGTTAGATAGGCTATTATTGTGTACAGGTATGATTTTTTATGCACACATATGTTGTTCTTATGTTCATATGTATAGTATGCTGCTCATATGTACAGATATCCTGTCCATATGTACAAATATGCTGTTCATATTTGCAGATAGGATGTTCATTTTTGCAGACAGGATGTTCATATGTATGAACTGTCTTTTCATAGGTATGGATTTTGTTTTCCTATGTATAGATATGGACAATAAGCTGTGGAAGATGAGATACAGAGGTGTTAGAAATAGCTGAAACAGCCGGTAAACGTAAGCATTGCAAAGACCAAGATTCAGCAGTTACTAGGGTGACTCTATAATACTGATCATGTTTGTTGATGGCAATGCATAGAGTTTGTATCATACACTTTTGTAAGCAGATGTCTATGCTTTGCAGCGTCAACATACTCATTTGAACAGACGTGGTTCATGATATTTGTAGACAAGTCAAGCTGATAATCTGCCCCAAAGCGTTTCCCAAGCTATTCTTACTAGCCTTTTCTCCAACCATTACCTTAATGCCTAGTACAGTGTCTGCTCCAATCAGAAGTGACACCTGTAGCTTTTTATTCCTTGGATGTCTGATGGCTTACAGCTATCTCAAGAAGGTAAACATTGAAGAGACTTATTCTGCCTGGTCTCCGTGTTGGGGTAGAGTGGGTTGAGGTTTGCTGCATTGTTAGCTGCCTGAAGTTGAGGATACTGTTGGCTAGACAGATGCAGTGAAATCCTTAATACAGTCAAACATCTACATACAATTTTTTTTGGCATCCAGCGAAAGGATTTAAGCAAATATTTTCTCTTGACATACAAACTTACGAACTAGTTTAACATACGCTGCCGGATGTTTTTTTAACCAAGACATCTTCGTCAAGTAAAAGTAAATGTAAAAGTATAAAATTCTAGATGACAGAATAACAAAAAGCAGTTAAATTTAGGATTGTTGTAAGTTAGAATAAGTTATGCTGCGTATTCTTACTACTGAGTCTGAGATGCATAGACTTCAGATACAGGTAGAGTTATTTGTTTCTTGACCATTTTTAAAAACAGCAAACAGTTTAATAGTGTACCACCTTTGTCAACATCTTCACCGGAGTCGGCTACATTTCCATAATAGGCAGACTACATGTGAATGCAGAATCAGCAGATAACCTTGACCTTAATTTACTAGTATATTACTCTAAGTTAGTTATAGGTTTAGCCTCTGATATTAATACGAGTACTGCTTATAGTTACTCCAACATCCTATGCATCTATTTCTTGCCTGCCCATAAAACTCTTCTTAAGAATTGTAAGCGGGTTCACACCAATTATTTTTGCTCATGCAAAAACTCAAGGGTTGTCTTCATTTTAGCACGCCCATCAAGGTTCTCATGATGTTCTGTACTGAGCCCTGCTCTTTACATCCAACTAAATGCTATTTTTAGGCTAACTGCGACATTGATGTGTAAATCTGTGAATTAATTGCCCTGCTTTGCCAACTACGATGTCTTCAATGATAGAAGATGACAGTTGGCATGATGCGTGTGAATTCTTTGAAACAGAATCTACAGAGGAAGAGGAAGATATGGTTGTTCTATACATTATGCCTAGTTACTTTTTCACAGGGTTAGTACAATTTATTGACATAGAACTGCAATGATAGTCAAAGGATATCATTGGACTGTTGTCTGTCTTGATAAGAATGTATGAACAACAGATGTAAAGGTACCTCCGGTATCACCTCGTGACAAAAATGATCTGAAATGACACGTTTAGGGGGTTTCAAAACTGCATTAATAAAGAGTCATCGAACAATGGTTAAAGTTTTAATAAAATAATAATGCAGTATTTTTGTGCGAAACAGAAGTATTAACAAGCAATTGTTTTCATTATATCATATAAATTTCTAGTCAAATACATTCTTATATCTTCAATGTTTTGTTTGTGTATTGAGCACAATGTGAAAAGGCAAGAAGTCGCTAAGGTTGAATGTTGTTATAATTGGCGGTGTTGAACTGGGGTTTGATGCTCAAGATTCAGCAGAAGTCTGGTATGCTGCAAGATGTTACATACAAGTTTAGTACGATGCTATGGAGACAGATGACCTATTGTATGACAACTATCGTATATCTATCACGAGTTCTACTGTCTGTCTATCACTAGTTCTACTGTATAAATATCGCTAGTTCTGCTGTATATCTATCACTAGTTTTACTGTATATCTATCACTAGTTCTACTGTATATCTATCACTAGTTCTACTGTATAACTATCACTAGTACTACTGTATATCTATAACTAGTACTACTGTATATCCATCACTAGTTCTACAGTATATCTATCACTAGTTGTACTGTATATCTAACACTAGTTCAACAGTATATCTATCACTTGTTCTACTGTGTATCTATCACTAGTTCTACTGTATATCCATCACTTGTTCTACAGTATATCTATTACTAGTTGTACTGTATATTTATCACTAGTACTACTGGATATCTATCACTAGTACTACTGTATATATATATATATATATATATATATATATATATATATATATATATATATATATATATATATATATACATATCACCAGTACTACTGTCTGTCTATCACCAGTTCTACTGTATAAATATCCCTAGCTTTGCGGTATATCTATCACTAGTACTACTGGATATCCATCACTAGTTCTACAGTATATCTATTACTAGTTGTACTGTATATTTATCACTGGTACTACTGGATATCTATCACTAGTGCTACTGTATATCTATCACTAGTTCTACTGTATATATATCACTAGTTCTGTACATCTATCACTAGTTCTGCTGTATATCTATCACTAGTTCTACTGTATATCTAACACTAGTTCTACTGTACATCTATTAATAGTTGTACTGTATATCTATCCCTAGTTCTACTGTATATCTATCACTAGTTTTATTGTATATCTATCTCTAGTTCTACTGTATATATCTATAGTTCTACACTATATCAATCACTAGTTTTACTGTATATCTACCACTAGTTTTATTGTATATATATCACTAGGTTTACAGTACATCTATCACTAGTTGTACCGTATGTCTACTGCATGATTGTTCTTTAGCATATGTGTCTCTAGCTCATTCCCATCTTTTTCCCAATTTTACTGTCAACATATAACTAAGTCAGCTGTATGATTTTCTCATTTGAAACTGCATCAAGTGCTCCTCTCTTTAATTAGTTAGAGGTCATGTTCGTCTGCTGCTACTATGACATTGTATCGGAGTTGTCTAACTATGGCTTTCCGCATTTAGTAATAGTCCATGTTTTTACTAGATATGGAGTCAACAAAAAGAAAAGAGCTGCCTTCGAAATTGGATAACGAGCGAATACCAGCAGCTCCCAACTCCAACATGGTCAGAGGTGATAAAAAGACTGCTAGAAAGAAGCATGCTCTGTCTAACAGATTTGCAAATTCTTTAAATAAAATGTTTGCAAATGGTGACAATAAAAGGCCAACAAGTTACGGTAAGTGCTCTATAAGTTGAGGTAAGTGTAGGATATGTAATCAAATTTAACTGAATCGGAGAGGTTGAGGTAACTGTCTTGTAGGTAATCAAGCATAACTGTGTCCAACAAGTTAGTGTAAAGTTAATGTTTGTAACCGAACTTGACTGTATCGAGAAAGTATAATGAAACCTGTGACTAGCTACAATCATAAGTGTATCATCAGGTTATGTTTGTAGCTAAATTCACTAGGATTGTACCTAGTCACCTTACTTACTAGCTATTGAGCTGATGTACAAGTATAGAAAATAGTCTCTGATATTCATTGTGTTTAGTAACAAGCCAACTAACCTATCTGGAGCCCTGAACATTTTAGTTACTGATAAAGCCAAAACGATTGAGCGATCCGAGGTCCAAATCTCGATAAAAAATACAAGAAACATGGATGCAAAAGGTGATGGCCTAAAACATAGTCTCTGGGAAGTATAGATTGGCAGACTTACCTGCAGATATGGTTTATAATAAAGAAGGCTGTAGGTAGTTGTTCTGATAAATTTTACCATTAACCATAGTTGGTCATCATATTTCGTAACGCTGCACTCTATGAAAAAGTACAGGATAGTTTTCTGTATAAATGCAGATCAACACACTACTGTGGGCTGGTCATCGAGTCTACTGTACCCCGCTTCCAGTCTTCCAGCTTATGTAAATGAAGTTTTAACATACATCTATATATCCTCTTACGATATATTTATTTCTCAATCTACTGTCTATCTTTATCTCAACTGTATATATCTATGTCCTCATCCTAAATGTACATTTACCGCTGATTAACATCTCCAGGTCGTTTTTTTACCATCTCTAGGTTTGACTTTTTATAGATCTTCATTTTAACAGTTCATCTAATTCTAGATACAATGATATAATGATCACTGGTTTCTATGGTTATCACTATCTCTCTGACATACCTAGTGATAGTTCTCTCTATGTATTTATAGCTTAGTGTCTAGTAGTAGTGCGGGGTAAAGTAAAGAAGGGCGCAGCAGACAGGTATAACGCATGACTCACTCTATATATGCAAGTTGTCAGTGTCTACTGTCATTATAGCTGCGTATAGCTTGGGTCTGAAGCTCACTTATGGGCAGTACTGCTTGCATCACAAACCATTAACAAAAAGCTGGGTTGATTAACTGGCACACATGTCAAAAGTATGAAGCTTGATTACTGTTGATTCCTAGTTGCTTCTAATATGCACCGACTTTTCCTGGAAAGCGATTACTTCACTAAATGTTAAGCCAGACCAGCATCCAATAAGACATTTAATATATTTAGACAAGCCTTGGACTAGTGCATATCTACTAGCTGTTGCATGTCATCTATCCAAATCAGTAGTTTGATTGTGTAGGAAAGTTGTATGCTGCTAGCCAAGTCTAAAGGTGTTTCAGAGAGCAGTATAGGCCTTATCTTATCCTCTCATTTAGCCCACGACCGGATGTGTTCTGTTAAGTATGATAATGAGGCCTTATAGTTGACCCATCGTACCTCATGTAAGCCTGAGTACTTTGCAATGTCAACGTGACCAATGGCTGCGTAGGCAGTAGGCAAACAAGAGTGCCTCCTAAAACTACTCATAGATTCATTGACTTTCCAAGTAGCTAAAAAGTAGGTCACTTACCTGAGTGCATGTAAAAAGGACTGGTGATCAAAAGAACTCGGTGAGGTCGGTTTAGCTGTCAAGCTCAAGTCATCAGTTGGCCAGTAGTTCTATGTTTATGTTCATGGTGGGTAGTGGCATGCCAGCACCAAGTTTTTTCTGATTTTCTAAAGTTTCAAAGCATTTGTGGCAGGTGTCTTATGATCATGTTAAGTTTTACCTCAACCTCCAGACGGAGGAGGGAGATGGCGTGAGCGCAAGCGCTTTCCACTACAATCCTCGCCAGTGTCAGGATGAGGTGGTAAGGAACTCCTTGGTTGATGGTGAATGGGGAGGAGAGAAAGATGGGCCCGACTTCCCATTTCCCTCTAAGGCTAGCTTTGAGATTCAAATAATCTGTACAGTGTGGAACTATGTGGTGAGCAATCACTAGCTACCACAGGCTTTAGTTGGGTTTGCATAGCTTTAGACCTCATCCCCAGACTTCCTGCTCTTGTAGATATATATGTAGATAAAGGATGATGCATTGACGGCCTATTAATCCTTTCCACAGTACTATTGCATGTTTTCATTCAGTAGCCAGGGAATCACTGTCTCTATAGTGTTGATTTGGAGTTGTGCACACGTTGAGTTGCCATGCAATAAGTGATGCAATGGAGATTAGGGATGTGGATGATTTGCCAAAGAGATAAGGATTTCTACGCCAGAGCGGTGCATTCGGAACCTCTCAAATCAAAAGAAGAATGACTGAAATTTAAAAAAAACAATTAAAATAGAATAGCTGGCACAGCATTTTTTGACGCATCATCCGCAAGTTCTGTTTTTATCTTTCGGAAACATGATGGATTTAATCAAAATTTATGCGTAATAAAACTCTCTTGACTTGTGGATTTTTACTGTTGTTATTTTGTGAATGACTCAAAATTGTTGATTAATTGCGTCATTGAATCAGTGATGATCAGCTCATAGGGACATTGTACATAAACTTTGATCTACTGTCCCCTTTAGGTCTATGTTAATGGAGCCCACTTCTGCAATTACGACCATAGAGTGGACATCCGTTCCGTCTCTCACATCTACATAGATGGTGATGCTAAATTTACTGATGTCGAATTCACAGCATACTTTGTAAGTATCTACTAGTATTGACAGTCTGTGAGCATTGAAGGAACTAAGGCTACAATTTTCCTTAAGCTTTAACTACTGATGTAAGTAGTTCCTTGAACTATCATACTTATTCAGTACTGTGTGACTGACTTGATGAGAATAGAATGTCTGAACTACAGGGAGTTTTCTGTTCGCTTTCTAGGGAGCTCGTTACAACAGCATCATCCCACAGGAGCTGATTCCTGGCAGCTGGGTTAATGTGAATGTCGCTGTTCATGACAGCCCTCACAGGTGAGCTGCAGCAGTTTCAACATGACCATACAATCATGACACCCTATGCGGGTGTGGTTTTTTTGCTTTTTGACACAAATAGTTAATGACAATTCTTGCGTGTCAGTGTAGTTGGATAAATACGACTGACAGTTGTGACAACGTTCACAGGCGAGACGTAGTTGGATTAATGCGAACAAAGAAAATATCTATGGAATTCGCCACTCACGACTTGTCATGTATTTCAGTTAACAAAGTAACCTTTAAAACATAAAAAGTGCATTTTATAAGCAAGATATGAAAATCATCTTTCAAGGCCTACTCAAAATACTACAGAAACCTACCAAGTATTTCCAAGTAGTTAAATGAACATCGAGGGTGTGACCGACTATGTCCAATAAATGAAAAGTCAAAACTTTAGTTGTTACCGAAGGTCACTTTATAGCGAAAATGACACGGGATGACACCAACGAATTCTGAGAGAAAATTGGTGCAGTTTCATTCCCTTAATAGTCTGCAGTCCACATAATCACTGTGTTTCCTTGCTTCAAATGTGTTTGGAGTTGCCCGCTGCCGCCGAACTCACACTCGACTGTTTCAATGTTTTGGAGTCTCACTAAATATCTTTCCGAGATCCGTGATGTATACCTCAAAGTGAAACTTGTAAAAGTAGACTCACTTTCAGGTCTTCATGTCACTTTCCAATTTTTGCGTAATTAACTAGTTGTGCTAGAAAATATAATTATTTCATCATCCTCGTACGAACAACCCATCCTTGACATGTAAATGTTATGTAAAAGTAAAAACTCAAGCAAAAACAGTAGTGAGAAGAGAAGCAGTAGAATTTTTTCATAGCAGTGATCCATACGCTTGAACTAAACAATTTTCGTCTATAATAAGGAGAGCTTAACCAAGTGTTATCCATTTATCCATCCAGTGTTATCGATTCGGACTCATCATCAGTGAGCATTTTTATGAGCAAGGTAAAATGAAATTAAACGCATTTGGATTTTACTGCTTCTATGAATCGAAGTGGAAGCAACTCCAAACCAATTTGAAGCATGGAAACACAGAGTATATGTGACTAGCCCATTATTTTAACATACTCCTTGACTGTTTGTTGCAACTAGGTGATATCCATACCCAATGCAAATGAAGAGTAGCCAAGGTGGGTAATATCCCTCTCACATATAGTAGTCAGTCGTACGTCCTCTATTAGCCTGTGTCTGTCTTCTATTGACCTATTTAACATATCCAACTTGGGACATGAGCCCCGCTCACAGACCGACACATCCTATCAATGATCAGGCTGTAAGAAACAAGTATTTAGTCTTCTAGTATGAGTGTTTGTTTAGATTGTCTGTTAATATTTAAGGTTTGATATCAACTTGGTGTGTGACGCTTCTGATCAGGAAAGACAACTCTATCTCAACCCACGTTTCTATGAAAGGGAGACGGTTAGGAATTCAAGACTAGGTGGTGAGTACGCAGATGAGGAAAGAGAAGGTGGCTTCCCATATGAGGCTGGAAAAGTTTACAAGATCGGCATTCAGGTGCAAGATGACTATTACTCGGTAAGCTGGGCTTTATTGATATTTGTAGCAGCTACTGTGTTGCTGCAGACAGGAGACATGCTTGTCATGTACAACATTTGTAGTTAAGCTAGAATTGTGTAAACATATGTATAGCTACATAAGCTTGCATCTAGCCGTGACAGAATACATGTACAAGATATTATAGTCATACGTTTAAAATTCTCACACTTTCTCTGTTTTGAGCTTTCTACCTGGTAGCATTCAGTGACGTCTGTAATGCATGCAGATGACTTGTATTGTACAGTACCGAGCTTCTTGACAGCCGTTGCTGGTGTTTGCTAATGATGACTCAAATGTCAGGTTATTGACAGTTGTTGCAGGTATACATGACTAGTGAGTCACGTGTTTGGTATATTGACAACTGTTGCAGGTGTACGTGAGTAGTGAGCCATATGTGACATACAATCATCGATGTGATGCTCAGGATGCTCATCATCTAACAGTCAATGGAGATGTGTCTGTATTGGAAGTTAGATTTCTTAGCTCTTTAGTGAGTGCTGACTATATCGTCTCTATCCATAAAACCATCAGTAACCCTTTTTTTCTTTGTTTGGATCTGGAAGCTTGACTCATATTCACTGAAATATGGATGCGGTGTAATAACCTGCTGTAGGTAGACATCTCCTATCGCAAAGTGCCAGGTCTTAAGTCGGGAGACATTGCTACAGTCATAAGCTCCAGCAATGATGACCAAGGAAGATAAACATAAAGGTTAAACAGTTGAAGGTTTCTGACTTTGCAATGAAGAAAGTTTGAACACGCGCAAAATTTTAACAAAACTTGTTGACGTATCGTGAGTAATGAAACAACCTGATATCGAAGGTTTCTGTTTCTGAGTCACAACTAAAAAACCAGAAATGTTTGTTGCGTATTTCTGGAGTGTATGTAATCCAGGATCTAAGTACTGCACAAGAGAAAAACAAGTGATTTGTTTTATTTTCAGAACTGATGTGTTTATTGTTCCTATAGTTCATTCATCATGACTCTTCATTATTCTCTCTATCCCAGGTAAAGTTTTCAATTGAGGAATATCCTGGAAATTGTGTTTACTATTGCATTTTGGCCAATGCTAATTTGGTATATAGCAAAAGGACTGTTTTTAGACGAAAATGTGCATCAACAAGATTTTAAATAATGTGGTGTTGAAGTTGCCTCATTTTGTGTCATTACCTTGCTGAGACGATAACTCTAAATGAATCAGATAATGAATCAAACATGAGCACTGTTTTGGTGTATGTATATGATATTCAATAATAATTGTAATAATCATAAGTGAACCAGTAGAAGGTGCTATGAGCGTGGCTGTTCATGTTTGGAAGACTAAAAGTACATTTTATTTAAGATGCTATTAGATACTTGCCTATGTCACAATTCTGTCATAGGCATGAATCTGCCCAGACTTTGCCTAAAGTATGTTCTTGGCACAAAATGCACTTTCTGCAAAGGCATTTAAAGGATCTTGTGTACATATGTGAAATTTACATAAACATGTTTTGGGTCACCTGTAGGCGCCAATAAGTGTTTAGCAATATGAACATCTAGCATTAGCCAGGTCTGTACATGTACTTACCGGTGGCTACAAGAATCTAAGCCTTGTAGAGGGTGACAGATAACTAAACCTTTGTCTGAGACCAGCTGTTTGGTTAAAGCTTCATTCGTAACTTTTGCAGATTTTGTATCAACCTTCAAGGTAAGACTCCGGACGGTTCGTCATCAAGTTCTGATGAGGATGAGAAACACACAGACATTCCTCTGCACTTTTATCCAAGATGGGACCAAGGTAAGGGCTGTCTTACATAGAAAGGTTTTATCACTTTGTATATGGGTGACCTGATACACAGAGTTCTCTCACCATTAGGAGGTGTGGCATGATATACAGGGTGCTATCACCATTAGGAGGCGTGGCATGGGATACAGTGTCCAATCACCATTAGGAGGTGTGGCCCGGTATACAGGGAACTATCACCATTAGGAGGTGAGGCCTGATATACAGGGTCCTATCACCATTATGTGGTGTTGCCTGATATACAGGGTTGTATCACCTTTTAGAGGTGAGGCCTGATATACAGGGTTGTATAACCATTAGGTGGTGTGGCCTGATTTACAGGGTTGTATCACCATTAGGAGGTGTGGTCCGGTATACAGGGAACTATCACCATTAGGAGGTGGGGCCCGGTATACAGGGTCCTATCACCATTAGGAGGTGAGGCCTGATAAGCAGGATTGTATCACCATTAGGAGGTGTGGCCTGGTATACAGGGTCCTATCACCATTAGGAGGTGAAGCCCGGTATGCAGGGTCCTATCGCCATTAGGAGGTGTGGCCTGATATACAGGGTTGTATCACCATTAGGGGGTAAGGCCTGATATACAGGGTGCTATCACTATTAGGAGGTGTGACATGATATACAGGGTTATATCACCATTAGGAGGTGAGGCCTGATATACAGGGTCCTATCACCATTATGAGGTGCGGACTGATATTCAGGGTCATATCACTATTAGAAGGTGTTGTCTGATATACAGGGTCCTATCACCATTATGAGGTGTGGACCGATATGCAGGGTCCTATCACCATTAGGAGGTGTGGCCTGATATGCAGGGTTGTATCACCATTAGGGGGTAAAGCCTGGTATACAGGGTGCTATCACTATTAGGAGGTGTGACATGATATAACGGGTCATATCACCATTTGGAAGTGTGGCCCGGTATACAGGGTTGTATAACCATTAGGAGGTGTGGCCAGATATGCAGGGTCATATCACCATTAGAAGGTGTGGTCTAATATACAGGGTCCTATCACCATTCGGAGCTGAGGCCTGATATACAGGGTCATATCACCATTAGGAGGAGAGGCCGGATATACAGGGTTCTATCATCATTAGGAGGTGGGGCCCGGTATACAGGGTCCTATCACCATTAGGAGGTGAAGCATAATAAGCAGGGTTGTATCACCATTAGGAGGTGTGGCCCGATATACATGGTCCTATCACTATTAGGAGGTTTGGCCTGATATACGGGGTTGTATCACCATTAGGAGGTGGGGCCCGGTATACAGGGTCTTATCACCATTAGGAGGTGAGGCCTGATAAGCAGGATTGTATCACCATTAGGAGGTGTGGCCCGGTATACAAGGTCCTATCACCATTAGGAGGTGAAGCCCGGTATGCACGGTCCTATCACCATTAGGAGGTGTGGCCTGATGTGCAGGGTTGTATCACCATTAGGGGGTAAGGCCTGATATACAGAGTGCTATCACTATTAGGAGGTGTGACATGATATACAGGGATATATCACCATTAGGAGGTGAGGCCTGATATACAGGGTCCTGTCACCATTAGGAGGTGTGGTCTGATATACAGGGCTTTATCACCATTTTGAGATATTACATGATGTACAGAGTCCTATCACAATTAGGAGGTGAAGCCCGGAATACAGGGTCATATCACCATTAGGAGGTGTGGCCTGATATACAGGGTCAAATGACTATTAGGAGGTGAAGTTTGATATACAGGGTCCTATAAGCATTAGGAGGTGAGGCCCGGTATACAAGGTCCTATAACGATTAGGAGGTGAAGACCGGTATACAGGGTCCTATCACCATTAGGAGGTGTGGCCTGATATACAGGTTTCTATAACCATTAGGAGGTGAAGCCTCATATACAGAGTTCTATCACCATTAGGAGGTGAGGCCTGATATGCAGGGGCCATTTGGCATCAGGAGTTGTGGCATGATATACAGGGTTCAAACACCATCAGTAAGCATCGCCTGATATACAGGATTATGTAACCTTTAGGAGGTGTGGCCTGATAAACAAGGTTCTACCACCCTTAGGAGGCGCAGCCCGCTTCATGATGTTTCTTAATAATATTATAGCAAAGCTTGCTGTATGTGAAATTGTACTCAACACTCTGAAGAATGGAGATTTGGGTGACGAGGAGATTTTTCCCCTCCCAGAGGCTTTTTACCCTGGCAGACAGTTATACGTTCAGTTAAATGTTCAGTTCAATTGTTCAATTTAATTGTACGATGACAGCCCAAACTAAATTGATTGGAATTGGAGAATCCCAAGTACTATAAAAAAGAAACATTGCTTCATCATTGTAAGCCTAGTTGGTTGCTTTAGGTTTTGAATATTTTTGTTTGACTACCAACTTTTGAACAGTCTAAAAAAGAGCAGATTGCACAACCTAGTGAATAGAGTAAACCTAATAAAATAGTTTGTGGGGATTGGCTAAGGATTTAAATTAACCGATTATTTTAACAGCTCTAGTTAAGGTTTATAGTCCGAACCTCGACTGGTTTGAAACTCGACGAGTTTGAATATCGACAACGGTTGGTCCAATCTCGACAGCAGTTTTACTATTTTACCATCTACTATTTTCATAATAAATGAGCGATTTATATGTAAAAGATTTATTTGTGCAAAAATATCTTGTGATCCATTTCTATCTATCTATCTCGATAAAATATCTCTTGTGGCCCGATAAGCCTTTAGAGATAAGATGCGACTATAACGATAAAAGAGATCAGATATTCTTATAAAATCGAGAGTTAAATAAAATCTGCCATTGAGCTTGTTCCATATATATATCAAAACTTCATGACTCGGTTAAAAAATGAGAACTTCATGGCATCTGTATTAATAGTGTGCCTAATATTAGACCCACGAGTAAAATAGGCAGAGTTGCACAGTGTAAACTTTTTAAAATCGACCATAAGGTCTTGATTTAAAATTTGATGCAGCACTCTCCAGCTTTTGTAGGCCTAACAATATTTTGCCCAACCTAAATATAGAACGAATGCTAAAACAAGTAACAATCATAAATATGGTTGACTGTTAAGCTAGCAAAATGTTTTATTTGAAATCTAAACTTCAGTGAGTAGCTTTGATTGTTATTTCTTGACGTGAGGATATAACTGCAAAAAAACATTTATTATTTGTTGAAGATTAAATTATCGTAAAACTGCATCAGCTTTTGTCGATGTTCGGACCAACCTTTGTCTAGATTCGGACCAACCTCTGTCGAGATTGGGACTTGTCTAGGTTCGGACTTGTCGATGTTGGGACTGTTTTCCCTAGTTAAGGCAAGAATAATTTGTATTCATATTTTGTTATATTTCAAAAAAAATTTAATTTATATACTAGAGATTCCCGTCATGCAGCCCACTACCAAAGTGATAATTGAAAAAGAAAGGGTACTGCCGGTTGAGAAATGCAATATTAGCAGTCGGATGGCACTGCAGTGCAATAGGAGAACTGCAATGGTAGCTGTAATGTACTGGGTGTTATTATGTACAACAAACAGGAATAATGAAAGGAAAATGTTATGTTTATATCTCTCCCCTGCCATGGGAGAAATGTAATATTATAAGTAAAATGGCAAGCCGCTGTGTAATATACACAGGCTTGGGGGGGAGGCTGTATATCATTGCTCATAGCAAGCAATAGCAAGAAGTTGTGATATTCATCTATATATCTATAAAATTACGCTGAATTCAAAAATCTAAACAGATTTTACCTGCTTGATCTCCATGGCTGCATGCCTACTTGATCTCTATGGCTGCATGCCTACTTGATCTCCATGGCTGCATGCCTACTTGATCTCTATGGCTGCTGCATGCCTACTTGATCTCTATGGCTGCATGCCTACTTGATCTCTATGGCTGCATGCCTACTTGATCTCGATGGCTGCATGCCTATTTGATCTCTATGTCTGCATGCCTACTTGATCTCTATGGCTGCATGCCTACTTGATCTCTATGGCTGCATGCCTACTTGATCTCAATGGCTGCATGCCTACTTGATCTCTATGGCTGCATGCATACTTGATCTATATGGCTGCATGCCTACTTGATCTCTATGGCTGCATGCCTACTTGATCTTTATGGCTGCATGCATACTTTATCTCTATGGCTGCATGCCTACTTGATCTCTATGGCTGCGTGCCTACTTGATCTCTATGGCTGCATGCCTACTTGATCTCTATGGCTGCATGCCTACTTGATCTCTATGGCTGCATGCATACTTGATCTATATGGCTGCATGCCTACTTGATCTCTATGGCTGCATGCCTACTTGATCTCTATGGCTGCATGCATATTTGATCTCTATGGCTGCATGCCTACTTGATCTCTATGGCTGCATGCTTACTTGATCTCTATGGCTGCATGCCTACTTGTCCTCTGTGGCTGCATGCCTACTTGATCTCTATAAACTTGATCGCTCTTGAACTATAGAAATAGATGTATATCTATAAGAAAATGTAGGCCTATTTCTTAATTTTGCAGACATTAAAAACGGCTTAGCAGTACCGCAATATTGACTACAGCCGCAGTATCATCAACAAAATCTTTTGAAAAATAATAACCGTAACATATTGCACACCATCGGTCACTATAGGCTTACTTTGATCTTCTAAATTCTAAAGGATATTCTTTTAATTAAATCTTATAATAATCCGATAAAACTGAATAATTATTTTTATAATTAAATATTGTAATAATCTTATAAGAATCGTTAGAAAAATATCATCGTCATTTTCTTTACTTTCACTGCTTTGGACATCAATTGGAATATCGAAGTACTCATTATAAGTGTCCAAAATGTCAGAGTCCGGTAGAATTGGCAAAAAACGATTACTTTTCAGTACTTCTACAATGATTACAGAAACCTTCGGCAATTGGACAATGCCATAGACTGGTGAAATGTGCACGCCTTTTTTGTGAAATGCGCACGACTTCATGGTTCTACTCTTTTTTGCACGGCCTTACCAGCGTTTCATTGGCCGGTCTTAATTTTGAGTAAAAAACGCTCGTCAAGTTTTTATCTCGAGTTTAAGCCAAATTCATCTGTCTATGTATAATCCGATCAGATGGGTTAGTTTTAGGATATTGCAGAAACTGTTCAAAAACTTGGTAACATATTTAAATATGTTTACACGTGTTTTGTATCATTATTAATTGTTATACTTGAGCGACCTTACACAAAATTGGTTAACATTTTTGGTGTTTTTTATGATACAAGGGTTTGATAACGGCCGTGGACGGATAATTTTTCGGGAGTTGTGTGCGCATATGCATTTATCATTGAGCTCCCAAACATTCGCTTCGCTCGTGTTTGGTTGTGGGATAATTGACAAGGTTTAATGACGGAGGAAAAAATAAATATATTGTATTCATTGAAATTTTTATTATTTTTTTCTTAAGACAAACAAGACAAAACAGGACACTAAATGTCAAAACAAGTGAATTACCTACACCAAAATACTTTTACAAGAAATATAATGTCCTACAGCGGGTTATAGTAAAACACTAATTGTTGAGAAAGAAACATTGGGGATAAGTGAATCAAAGGCTATGTTATCATTTTATTATTATCAGTTATTATTATGTTACAAATACTGCTGTAGCCTGTGGTCTGTTACATTTACAGCAGGTAGAAGCAGCGTTCCAAGCTGCTGTGACTAAAGATGAACACTTGAAGCTAAAGAACAACTTGATCCAAGTGATAGAGTTTACTAATGGCATGAGGTCTTGTATTAATTTGAACACATTGTATGAGGTTTTACAGTAAAGTTAACCAATAGCGAAGAGTGGTTCATGGCTGTAACTACTATTAGGAGGTCTTACAATATTTCCAAGACTTTGTAATTAGGCAGCCAAACTTCAGAAGATTTTTCATTCAGTAGTAGTCTTTTTACACTGTGGTCACACTATACACTCTATACTCTAGCTGCAGTTGTTTTTTCTTTTCCTATCTGGTAATTGTCTTTCCTTTGATAGGGCTTAGTTTTCTATAAATAAATATTCGAGAGAGATAGTGTGGCTGAGAGAGAGTATGGGAGAGAGAGAGAGAGAGAGAGAGAGATGAAGAGAGAGTGTGGGAAAGAGAATGTGTAGGAGAGAGTGTGCGGGAGAGAGAGTGTTTGGAAAAGAGCAAATGAGAGAAAGACGAAAAGGTTGAGAGAAACGGGGGACAGAGAGTGGAAAGGAGAGGAAGAGAAAGAGGGAGAGAGAATGAGTGGGAGGGAGACCGAGAGAGTAAGCGGAAGAGAAGGAGTGGGAAAGAGATGGAGAAAGAGGGAGCCGAAGAGAGAGAGGGAGCGGGAGAGAGGGGGAACAGAAGAACGGGAGAGAGTCAGAGAGAGGCCGAGAGGAGGGCGTGAAAAAGAGAGAGTTGAATAAATAATAGTCAAAACATTAATCAAAAAATAAAGATTAGGTCGTGACAAAAAGTGAACAGACAGACAGACAACAGCCAATAATTTTATAGATAAGGTAAAGATGAACTGCATCTATTGCCAGGAAGCTAAATATCAGACACAGGCGCTTAGCCAAATACTCCGATGATGACTTCTGGTACTATAGCTGACACTCAAGATGACATCTTTCTACAAGTTCTCTATAGCAGCCCTCAAAATACGACAAAGGCGATAAAGAGGCACGATATCTTTCCTTCGGATAATCAGTCAGGTGGGTAGTGAAGCGTTTCTAAAAGTATTAAAGTAAACAAGCGAAAATATAAAGTCTGAGATGGTCACTCAACCCTTTCACTGCCAACTATGTACAAATTCGGGTATCTGCCAAGTGCCAGCCATTTTGCCGAAAATTGCCTATACTGCTTCGTGATATGTAAACAGTAGTTTTCCCGATTTCAATCTTTATCTAGAACATTTTTGTTCCATATTTTAATTTGCCAACGTTTTAACCGGCATTGCTATGCAAAAAATCATTGGATATATAATTTGTGCGATGATAAAGCTATGTGAAGCTATGATCGATGCAAAGCTAAAACGATCTTCCATGTTTCTTACTCTTACAAAACTATTACTTTCACCACTCTCAGAGACAGTGCTGATGCTTTAATTATCTGTATATTAACGAAAATATGAATCTGAATTGGCTATAATGTCATCAACATAACTAATTAAATGTTTTCTGACTCGTGTGCGGTAATTAATGAACTCACACAAAAAACACATTCGTTTTTAAAACATAAATTCTCAAACAAAAGTTTAAAATTGCTTTGTTATTTTAGGCTAATTTTATAGACAAATCTTCGGACAACACTGTCAAGTTCATAAAAGTCTTAAAGAATGTGGGTTATGTTGTCAACGAATAATAAAATTAGGTAACTACTCAATTGCTGGAAAAGTCGCAATAATGCGTCTACAGCAGTCGTACCACGAAAACGCATTTATGCACCTACGGCAGTGAACGGGTAAATGACTGGCTCACTAACAATGACTCAGGGTTATGAGACTAAATATGCTTGTAATATATCGGAAGGCGTAGAGCATATACATACAAAGTTTGGCTGAAATCAGTCAAACTTCATAATCATATGCTACGTGCTTTTGAGTGTGGAGAACAAGGAAACTTATGGTGTTTGGGCAGACCAACAGACACACACTCAATGAAAAAGTTGAGTTTGTTAATATAATACTAGATACTGTATTAAAGATGTAGTTGCGTCAAAATTTAAGTTGATCTTAAAAGAAAGCATTTTTTTTTCTCTATCAGTTGATATGTTGTTTGTTGTGTTACGCGATCGCATTGCCAAGATATTTGAAGATTAAAACCGAAAAAATCTGATCGCCGTAAAAACGCTCAGGCCACAAAAACGTGCCCAGCCTCGCCAAAAATGATGTCACGCGTTTGGCAACCTGTCTCTATCCCTCGTATTCACATCGGCTATTTGCGATAAAAGTCTAGTCTTACGCGGCTCTATTGGCATATATCTTATTTTGTATTTGCTCATGTTAGCTAGAATAAAATTTTAAATCCTGCTACAGATGCATTATTATGAATGTTTCAAAGGCCTCAAATAACGAAAATTGAAAATTTGTTCTACTCACTTTCTCCAAATGTTGTTTAAACATTTGGGTACCGACTACCAATTCTACCGGTCTACGGTAATTCTGTCAAGTCACTTTATGTAGGACGCGGTCTTTGTATCAGCAGTTTTGCAGCTAACCTATACAGCCTCCCATAAGCCCCGCCCACATTATGTCGCCTATTACATATTGCCTACGTACTAGTTTCTTGCTAGTAGCAATGATATACATTGCTGTATATCATTGCTAGTAGTATTCTTACCGAATACTAAATTAATGAAATAAGCAAGCCACCTCTTTGAAAAGAATATAGACAGGGATAGAGTTTTAAGGATGAGAAGTCTGCTGCAAACTGGATTTGAACTCACATTCTTCAGTTCTGCGGACACCCATATACCATATCCGATTGACTACAATATTCTGCAAATCATGTTTTGCATTATCTTTAACAATATTATTTTATTATATAATTTTACAAGCAAAAATATTTTCATCTCGGCATAAAGCTTTTATTAAAGATATTCATCAAGTCGTGGCCACTCACATAGTATTAGCTGATACAATAAGACAAATTCATCTACTGCAACAAACTCAACAAAACATCATCCAGCACGCATTCAATTCTCGCTTTCTCCTTTATGGCAGTTTCCACACTGACAAAGCTTCTTCGGCTGGTGGGACGACATAAACATTCTGTAATCAGTAAAGCAAGTAAATGTAAACAAAGTAGATGCAATAAATATGTCATTCATAGATATGTCATTCTAAAGCGTATCTATTGACAGCTTCCAAATTGGGAGTTGAATAGATTGCGAGTGTAATTTTAAAAACGAATAAACATTTAATAAAGGCGCAAGTACGCCAAGCCAACGATTCGAAGCTTTGGTTCTGGAAATTAAAGATTTGCAATGATCAATCGATTTTACCCACTTCCTACGAGTGAAAATAATTTGTAATCATGACTCTAATTTACCAAAGAAAATTCGAAAAAAATATTATAGCTAGGTAAAACGGCAGATAAGCTATGAACCGATGATTGGAGATAGCAAAGAATTATCATTTTATTAATTAGTACATGTATTTATGACTATAAAAAATATTACATTTACTAAAGTATAGAAGACTCTAAGTTAATTTACCTCCATTCTGTCTTCTTCTGCAGCAAAATGCTGCTGACGCCTGTCAGCTTTGGCCATAGGCTGTCTACTCTAATATTTTACTTAAAGTTGCTCAGAAAACTCTGAGTAGCGGTCGCTCGAACTTGAAGCCATTTTAAAACTATGTATACCTTAGTAATTGTTGAAACGCGTTGAATCAGAAACAATGATGAGAATCTTCGAGACCACAGACAACGCGTTTTACGAGTGATAACATTTATTACGGCCTATATAAAAATTTCGCACGCATGATTGGCTAACGAATCGACCTCATTTTTATCGCTCGTGGTTTCGTTTCAGATAACAAGCTTGTTACGTCACGAAATTGGCACCCGCTGGAACGTGAGCTTTTTAACAGAGGGCCTCATTCAAACGCATATATCTCTGGACAGGGTTGGTCTACAAAGACAAAAATGGCATCAAATTGTAGCTGATGTTTTAGCCTTTTATGGGTCCTAATTTCATTTTTGACGCAACTACATCTTTAATATAGATATTAATTTTTTTTTACTAAGATAAGAGTCGTGTCCGCCTCCCTGCAACCACGGTTGCAGGCTGTGAAAAAAAATTGCAGCTTATAGGATTTGTACTCCTCACATTTTGCTCAACAGCTCATCACACTTTCAAATGACCAAATCTGCCTTCTAAAAAATTGGAATAAATGTCCACACACTTGTTCTCTGCACTTTATTGGAACACCAGACAATCTCTAACAGCACCCTGGCCCACCAGAGCGCTAGTGTAGGTAATATGACGAAATTTCATATTTAAAATGGGAACGCTACAATTTAACAAGTGAAAACACAAGCATTTACATCCACCTTTGTTAGACACTAGTAGCAGTTTCTCTCAAACACTTCCTTGATTAGCAATTATTCTCGATGTTTCAATCATCAACTGCTGGTGTTGTTAAGTTAAACACTCCATTGCCCGCAATCACTTCATAGTTGTGTTCTCTTAAATATGGAGCTAGTTTTAGGAATTATAAAGTACTGAGTTGATTAATATAGCTTACTAACTCTTGCCAGCTAGCTCTAAGGCTAAAAAGCCAAGTCACTTTGTTAATTCCATTATAGTTTCAGCTGTGTTGATAAAAACCCTTCTATATCTCATAGTACAGTGTATAGGTTACACATTCAGTACGTGGTGCATGTTATTTTGATCTTAATGGGGAGTTAAATACAGGCAAACTAGGATAACTCAAACTTCACTGGTCCAAGCAGAAGTGTTCGAGTTATCAGAGCGTTCGAGTAATCAGAGCACTGTCACAAGTCCATGTATTTATTAGTAAACAAATGTACATATACAAACTATATATGAAGCAAATGCATAGATGGCTTGTTGCAAATTAAAAGGTTTCTAATGTGAAGTTTAAAAAAATTTCATCAGAAAATATAAACTTTTCAATCACTTGAGATTGGTTTGTAGTTTTAGGTGATGTGATTGTCAGGACGTTTTCTGATTAAAATTGGCTAAACTTGATTGCTGTTGAAATGCTTAGAAGAAA
Source organism: Watersipora subatra (assembly GCF_963576615.1). NCBI lineage: Eukaryota > Metazoa > Bryozoa > Gymnolaemata > Cheilostomatida > Watersiporidae > Watersipora > Watersipora subatra. The sequence continues at coordinate 1,645,964 of NC_088716.1, forward strand.
AGACATATTTTTCTTTTGAGTGTTTTAACCAAAATCAATTTTGACGATTTTTCTTTGTTATTTTGAAGGTTACCACGCTTTTCCTTGCTTTTGGAGGGCCATTGCTAAGCAGTTGTTTGGTAAAATCTGATTTTTTGCGAACCTTTGGAAATGTCGTTAACAAAAATATTTTGTCGATGATAGTAATAACGACGTCTAAGAACTAGTAAAAGTTGAAGTTTATTTCTATGGTTTGGAATAAAGTAATATTCAAAAATGATAACAACCATATCGGTAGTCATTGGGCAAAAAGCTGTTCAAGTTAACCAAGTTGAGGTTGAGTTATCTAAAGCAATTTATCATTGCGAGGGAATGGACCAAAAAACCGTTCGAGTTAACTATGTGTTTGAGCTATCCGAAGACAATTCATCTGAGTTTGACTGTATGTCATCTACATATGTAATCCCGAAAGAATTATCTATTATTTAAAATATGCCATTTTCTGTTGTGGTCTTACTTTTAGCTGTTCTTATCAGCGTAGTCTCTATGAGTCATACTTGGTTGTTCTCAGTCTAGAACAACCAAATATGACTAGAACAACTAGAACAGCAGTCTAGTCTCAGTTGTCTTCTCCAGACACTGTATACTTTGCTATACTCTAGGAAAAAAAGCCAAGTCATGCCGTTCTCTAAAGCTGCTTCTCATATTCTAGGGCACCTTTTGGTTGCTTTAAACACCGTCTCATATGTTTGTGTCTCATATTTCTCGTATGTTGGACACTTGCATGTTGAGATATGACTGTATTGATTAATAGTCATCATAATAATCTACCTACTAATAACTATTCTATTAGAATCTATAATTTTTATTATTCAATCAGCAACTGTTAATTTTTTTAAAACAATTTTTAACCAACTATTCTAGTCTAGCCTTTGTACCATGAACCTAGAGAAGACAAGTATACTCGATACCAGATAGTAAAGTACTTGAGGCTGTAGCTAGGAGGCTAGTAGCACTGGTACTACTTGTGCTAGTACCTCCATCTCTGCCATGTGGATAGTAACTATTGGCTATTTTATTAGCTCATATTGATTGGTATATAGTGTATAGGATGTTTGTATACTAAGGCTAGGAAATGAGTGGATGTATGTTATCTAATTCATATCTTAATAAGATTCAATATTTTATGTGTGCCTAAAGGCATTTATACGTGTACATGCCAGACAAAATATGTCTTTTCTGTAGCCAACCTTTGGAGACGCATTTAGAGTGGAATAAACTTGGAGCTTTATGGAAGAATGCCAATGGACCAATTGAGGTCAATTGCCACATGCCAAATGATTTAATTAGCCAGTAGCCAATAGAGATAGATACAATGGCAGGTGCTGTACCTGGCTTGAGAAGTCTGGATTGTGTCTGACACCTTGAGAAGTCGTCAGACACAATCACTAGCATTACATGCTACACATTTTTGAGCTTCAAAATAATGATTTTGATCGAAGATTCACATGGTTTGCATGATTTACAGCTTTGCATGATATGTGGTTTGCAGTAGTGGTCGCACAACTCCCAATTGTTTGTAGCTGACGAGTTCACGCGCTACAACAAAATTGTCCGAGTTTTCTATATAAGCCTGTTGCACTTTTAGCTACAGCGGGGCGCATGTTTTACATCGCAGCTGACACTATTTATTGAGCTGAGATGTAAAACACAGTTAATTCACAATGACTATTTACAGCTGACACTATTAAAATGCATTCAAGGTCAAATGTCAATCTCCCCTTTCAATTCACTTCTCATATTCATTTCACTTTAATTCATTTCTCTTCGGCCATCTATCGTTAACGAAAAGTTTAATACAACTGTTGTCGAGGTTTGCGATGACTAACTCTGCTGAGACTTTCATTAATTTTGTTACTTCAAATCATCTTCAAAGAATATATTTGAGTACCTTTAAACTGGGAGCGTTTTGTTTTTTTCTTTTTCAGTAGTTTTAATTTGGAGTAATCTTTAAATGCAATCAGAGTTTTATTATTAAAAATCTGTTATTTGACCATTTTATTTTTTTATGATTTTATTTAAATTATTAAAAGTTCAAATGCAATGAAAAAGAAATTTTCTATGTTAATAAATTGCCCAAAAGTGAACTGTTTATTTTGACTTCCAGCTTTTTCAAATCTAATCTTATGAAGTACTGAGTTAATTGGCCTTGTTATTATACATAAACTTTTTAAATTTCTTAAAGTTTAAACATCATGAAAAAGCAATTGGTACTATAACAAACTGCCCAAGGCTTGACTGTTCCCTATGACTTCTACACTTTGTACATCTATGCATGTAAATTGGCATCATGCAACAGAAGACAACTTCTTTTACTAGTCACCTTTTACCATCAGACCTGTTGGTACTAGAACAGTAAACTTTCATATCAATGTGACTAAAGACTGTCATATGGACTCATCATGACTAATAATGTTAATAACTAACATCCTGACAATCTGGAGTGTCGTGAGAGATGGTCATGAGTAATAACTTACTGCATGATTATTACTAATTGATTGAGCTGGTCAATTAGTGCAGGTGAGAGTGTGCTGTGCAGCTAAACTAAAAGTTGTGAGTTCGAATCTCGTGTGAAGCAACCTTTTGTTACATTTAAGCGAGGTTTCAATCGGGTGGGTGAACTGGCCGGGCTTTTGTTATAGTAAATATTGTTTAATACATCGTGTATTGTGTACCTATTATAGACACCCCAATACACATACATGCGGGTGTCTATTACCAGCTGGAATGAGGGGCCTCTTTGTATAAAAAGTAAGAGAGTCCAGTGTGACTGACTGTGTTGCAAATACGATATTTAGCGTAATGAAAGTTGTGTCTGTCTGAATCCAGGGTTGGAGGTGAGGATAAAAGACTGCTATGGATATAACTTGAACCCTGGACATACAACTTTGCAGATCAACACTTTAACACCTGCACCAAGCATCTGCCTTCAGACATCTCTGAATATTTAATAATATACATGTACGTATACTCTGTGTTCTAGTTTTTGCATAGGATATTTTGTCTAGAATTTTTCGTAGTCTTAGCAAAACTCCAATAGTGGTTTGCACCAATGAGAAGTGAGATTTAATTTGTTCATTAGAGTGATGTTGGTTATCTTGAACAACTCTGATCACTTTTGGAGTTGTCCTCCATTTTGTTTAAACTACGTCATGGGCATACAACTTCTATTGAATCAAAACCAGGATCTTTCAATTGTTCCGTTGTATTGTAGAACTAAAGCTGAATGTGAAGGAGCTTGCCTACCTGCAGTGATTATCAGAGCATAAGTGCCTGTTAATACTTGTCAGTTGCCAATGGTGGCAGGACTGTGTAGGGTTAACTTAAGATCATGGGAAAGGAGACTAGATTTCAGTGAGTAAAGTTGTCAACAAATCTTTTATCAACAAATCAATCTGTTCTATAACCAGAGCCGTGTCTGTCCATTATTTTGAAGTCATGCTGAGAGCATTATGCAAAAATATTCTCTACACAGGAATCGAACCTGGTTACTCGACTTCCTAACTAAGTTATCTACCACCTGTGCCACTCGACCACCTTGTTGCTTTTTAGAATTATTGTACAGATACTTATTACACATGAGGGTCTCTCATAGTGGGTCAGACTGCCAGTTACTAGTCTGTGATCATTGCTTCATATCTGTTTATGATTTAGAAGCCTTTTCTCAATTATGCCTGATAGTATAACTTGCTTACATTACATGTCTAGTTAATTACTGTAATTTGGTTGGACTAGTTTATGCAATGGTGAACAAGAATAGGCTACATATTTTTGTATTTATAATTACGGTTTGGAAGTTGGAATAAAATATTGCCTTATTGAGGATTTGAACTCACAACATGCTGCCTGGTGGACAACACCTTAACAACTGAACTAATCGATTATTCATGAACTTTATAGAATAATTGTTTATAAAGCTGTCGTCTAAACTTTATCGAGTGCTTGATCTCTCACAGCACACTAGCCTGTCACCCTGTCAGTGTGCTTGATCTCTCACAGCACACTAGCCTGTCACCCTGTCAAAGTGCTTGATCTCTCACAGCACACTAGCCTGTCAACCTGTCAGAGCGCTTGATCTCTCACAGCACACTAGCCTGTCACCCTGTCAGAGTGCTTGATCTCTCACAGCACACAAGCCTGTCACCCTGTCAGAGTGATTGATCTCTCACAGCACACAAGCCTGTCACCCTGTCAGAGTGATTGATCTCTCACAGCACACTAGCCTGTCACCCTGTCAGAGTACTTGATCTCTCACAGCACACTAGCCTGTCACCCTCTCAGAGTACTTGATCTCTAACAGCCCACTAGCCTGTCACCCTGTCAGAGTGCTTGATCTCTAACAGCACACTAGCCTGTCACCCTGTCAGAGTGCTTGATCTCTAACAGCACACTAGCCTGTCACCCTCTCAGAGTGCTTGATCTCTCACAGCACACAAGCCTGTCACCCTGTCAGAGTGCTTGATCTCTAACAGCACACTAGCCTGTCACCCTGTCAGAGTGCTTGATCTCTAACAGCACACTAGCCTGTCACCCTCTCAGAGTGCTTGATCTCTCACAGCACACAAGCCTGTCACCCTGTCAGAGTGATTGATCTCTCACAGCACACAAGCCTGTCACCCTGTCAGAGTGATTGATCTCTCACAGCACACTAGCCTGTCACCCTGTCAGAGTGCTTGATCTCTCACAGCACACTAGCCTGTCACCCTGTCAGAGTGCTTGATCTCTCACAGCACACTAGCCTGTCACCCTCTCAGAGTGCTTGATCTCTCACAGCACACTAGCCTGTTCCCCTGTCAGAGGTCTTGATCTCTCACAGCACACTAGCCTGTCACCCTGTCAGAGTGATTGATCTCTCACAGCACACAAGCCTGTCACCCTGTCAGAGTGATTGATCTCTCACAGCACACAAGCCTGTCACCCTGTCAGAGTGATTGATCTCTCACAGCACACTAGCCTGTCACCCTCTCAGAGTGCTTGATCTCTCACAGCACACTAGCCTGTCACCCTCTCAGAGTACTTGATCTCTCACAACACACTAGCCTGTCACCCTCTCAGAGTACTTGATCTCTAACAGCACACTAGCCTGTCACCCTCTCAGAGTACTTGATCTCTCACAACACACTAGCCTGTCACCCTGTCAGTGTGCTTGATCTCTCACAGCACACTAGCCTGTCACCCTGTCAGAGTGCTTGATCTCTAACAGCACACTAGCCTGTCACCCTGTCAGAGTGCTTGATCTCTCACAGCACACTAGCCTGTCACCCTCTCAGAGTACTTGATCTCTAACAGCACACTAGCCTGTCACCCTCTCAGAGTGCTTGATCTCTAACAGCACACAAGCCTGTCACCCTGTCAGAGTGATTGATCTCTCACAGCACACTAGCCTGTCACCCTGTCAGAGTACTTGATCTCTCACAGCACACTAGCCTGTCACCCTCTCAGAGTACTTGATCTCTAACAGCCCACTAGCCTGTCACCCTGTCAGAGTGCTTGATCTCTAACAACACACTAGCCTGTCATCCTCTCAGAGTACTTGATCTCTAACAGCACACTAGCCTGTCATCCTGTCAGAGTGCTTGATCTCTAACAGCACACTAGCCTGTCATCCTCTCAGAGTGCTTGATCTCTCACAGCACACTAGCCTGTCACCCTCTCAGAGTACTTGATCTCTAACAGCCCACTAGCCTGTCACCCTGTCAGAGTACTTGATCTCTAACAGCACACTAGCCTGTCACCCTGTCAGAGTGCTTGATCTCTCACAGCACACTAGCCTGTCACCCTCTCAGAGTACTTGATCTCTAACAGCACACTAGCCTGTCACCCTCTCAGAGTGCTTGATCTCTAACAGCACACAAGCCTGTCACCCTGTCAGAGTGATTGATCTCTCACAGCACACTAGCCTGTCACCCTGTCAGAGTACTTGATCTCTCACAGCACACTAGCCTGTCACCCTCTCAGAGTACTTGATCTCTAACCGCCCACTAGCCTGTCACCCTGTCAGAGTGCTTGATCTCTAACAGCACACTAGCCTGTCATCCTCTCAGAGTACTTGATCTCTAACAGCACACTAGCCTGTCATCCTGTCAGAGTGCTTGATCTCTAACAGCACACTAGCCTGTCATCCTCTCAGAGTGCTTGATCTCTCACAGCACACTAGCCTGTCACCCTCTCAGAGTACTTGATCTCTAACAGCCCACTAGCCTGTCACCCTGTCAGAGTACTTGATCTCTCACAGCACACTAGCCTGTCACCCTGTCAGAGTGATTGATCTCTCACAGCACACAAGCCTGTCACCCTGTCAGAGTGATTGATCTCTCACAGCATACAAGCCTGTCAGAGTGATTGATCTCTCACAGCACACTAGCCTGTCACCCTCTCAGAGTGCTTGATCTCTCACAGCACACTAGCCTGTCACCCTGTCAGAGTGCTTGATCTCTCACAGCACACTAGCCTGTCACCCTCTCAGAGTACTTGATCTCTAACAGCACACTAGCCTGTCACCCTCTCAGAGTGCTTGATCTCTAACAGCACACAAGCCTGTCACCCTGTCAGAGTGATTGATCTCTCACAGCACACTAGCCTGTCACCCTGTCAGAGTACTTGATCTCTCACAGCACACTAGCCTGTCACCCTCTCAGAGTACTTGATCTCTAACAGCCCACTAGCCTGTCACCCTGTCAGAGTGCTTGATCTCTAACAGCACACTAGCTTGTCACCCTCTCAGAGTACTTGATCTCTAACAGCCCACTAGCCTGTCACCCTGTCAGAGTACTTGATCTCTCACAGCACACTAGCCTGTCACCCTGTCAGAGTGATTGATCTCTCACAGCACACAAGCCTGTCACCCTGTCAGAGTGATTGATCTCTCACAGCACACAAGCCTGTCACCCTGTCAGAGTGATTGATCTCTCACAGCACACTAGCCTGTCACCCTCTCAGAGTGCTTGATCTCTCACAGCACACTAGCCTGTCACCCTCTCAGAGTACTTGATCTCTCACAACACACTAGCCTGTCACCCTCTCAGAGTACTTGATCTCTAACAGCACACTAGCCTGTCACCCTCTCAGAGTACTTGATCTCTCACAACACACTAGCCTGTCACCCTGTCAGTGTGCTTGATCTCTCACAGCACACTAGCCTGTCACCCTGTCAGAGTGCTTGATCTCTAACAGCACACTAGCCTGTCACCCTGTCAGAGTGCTTGATCTCTCACAGCACACTAGCCTGTCACCCTCTCAGAGTACTTGATCTCTAACAGCCCACTAGCCTGTCACCCTGTCAGAGTACTTGATCTCTCACAGCACACTAGCCTGTCACCCTGTCAGAGTGATTGATCTCTCACAGCACACAAGCCTGTCACCCTGTCAGAGTGATTGATCTCTCACAGCATACAAGCCTGTCAGAGTGATTGATCTCTCACAGCACACTAGCCTGTCACCCTCTCAGAGTGCTTGATCTCTCACAGCACACTAGCCTGTCACCCTGTCAGAGTGCTTGATCTCTCACAGCACACTAGCCTGTCACCCTCTCAGAGTACTTGATCTCTAACAGCACACTAGCCTGTCACCCTCTCAGAGTGCTTGATCTCTAACAGCACACAAGCCTGTCACCCTGTCAGAGTGATTGATCTCTCACAGCACACTAGCCTGTCACCCTGTCAGAGTACTTGATCTCTCACAGCACACTAGCCTGTCACCCTCTCAGAGTACTTGATCTCTAACAGCCCACTAGCCTGTCACCCTGTCAGAGTGCTTGATCTCTAACAGCACACTAGCTTGTCACCCTCTCAGAGTACTTGATCTCTAACAGCCCACTAGCCTGTCACCCTGTCAGAGTACTTGATCTCTCACAGCACACTAGCCTGTCACCCTGTCAGAGTGATTGATCTCTCACAGCACACAAGCCTGTCACCCTGTCAGAGTGATTGATCTCTCACAGCACACAAGCCTGTCACCCTGTCAGAGTGATTGATCTCTCACAGCACACTAGCCTGTCACCCTCTCAGAGTGCTTGATCTCTCACAGCACACTAGCCTGTCACCCTCTCAGAGTACTTGATCTCTCACAACACACTAGCCTGTCACCCTCTCAGAGTACTTGATCTCTAACAGCACACTAGCCTGTCACCCTCTCAGAGTACTTGATCTCTCACAACACACTAGCCTGTCACCCTGTCAGTGTGCTTGATCTCTCACAGCACACTAGCCTGTCACCCTGTCAGAGTGCTTGATCTCTAACAGCACACTAGCCTGTCACCCTGTCAGAGTGCTTGATCTCTCACAGCACACTAGCCTGTCACCCTGTCAGAGTGCTTGATCTCTAACAGCACACTAGCCTGTCACCCTGTCAGAGTGCTTGATCTCTCACAGCACACTAGCCTGTCACCCTCTCAGAGTGCTTGATCTCTAACAGCACACTAGCCTGTCACCCTCTCAGAGTACTTGATCTCTAACGGCACACTAGCCTGTCACCCTGTCAGAGTGCTTGATCTCTCACAGCACACTAGCCTGTCACCCTCTCAGAATACTTGATCTCTAACAGCACACTGGCCTGTCACCCTCTCAGAGTACTTGATCTCTCACAGCATACTAGCCTGTCACCCTCTCAGAGTACTTGATCTCTAACAGCCCACTAGCCTGTCACCCTCTCAGAGTACTTGATCTCTAACAGCACACTAGCCTGTCACCCTCTCAGAGTACTTGATCTCTAACAGCACACTAGCCTGTCACCCTGTCAGAGTGCTTGATCTCTCACAGCACACTAGCCTGTCACCCTCTCAGAATACTTGATCTCTAACAGCACACTGGCCTGTCACCCTCTCAGAGTACTTGATCTCTCACAGCACACTAGCCTGTCACCCTCTCAGAGTACTTGATCTCTAACAGCCCACTAGCCTGTCACCCTCTCAGAGTACTTGATCTCTAACAGCACACTAGCCTGTCACCCTCTCAGAGTACTTGATCTCTCACAGCACACTAGCCTGTCACCCTCTCAGAGTACTTGATCTCTAACAGCACACTAGCCTGTCATCCTCTCAGAGTGCTTGATCTCTCACAGCACACTAGCCTGTCACCCTCTCAGAGTACTTGATCTCTAACAGCACACTAGCCTGTCACCCTGTCAGAGTGCTTGATCTCTCACAGCACACTAGCCTGTCACCCTCTCAGAGTACTTGATCTCTCACAGCACACTAGCCTGTCACCCTGTCAGAGTGCTTGATCTCTAACAGCACACTAGCCTGTCACCCTGTCAGAGTGCTTGATCTCTCACAGCCCACTAGCCTGTCACCCTCTCAGAGTACTTGATCTCTCACAGCACACTAGCCTGTCACCCTGTCAGAGTACTTGATCTCTAACAGCACACTAGCCTGTTACCCTCTCAGAATACTTGATCTCTCACAGCACACTAGCCTGTCACCCTGTCAGAGTGCTTGATCTCTCACAGCACACTAGCCTGTCACCCTCTCAGAGTGCTTGATCTCTAACAGCACACTAGCCTGTCACCCTGTCAGAGTACTTGATCTCTAACAGCACACTAGCCTGTCATCCTCTCAGAGTGCTTGATCTCTCACAGCACATTAGCCTGTCACCCTCTCAGAGTACTTGATCTCTAACAGCACACTAGCCTGTCACCCTGTCAGAGTACTTGATCTCTAACAGCACACTAGCCTGTTACCCTCTCAGAATACTTGATCTCTCACAGCACACTAGCCTGTCACCCTGTCAGAGTGCTTGATCTCTCACAGCACACTAGCCTGTCACCCTCTCAGAGTGCTTGATCTCTCACAGCACACTAGCCTGTCACCCTCTCAGAGTACTTGATCTCTAACAGCACACTAGCCTGTCACCCTCTCAGAGTACTTGATCTCTCACAGCACACTAGCCTGTCACCCTGTCAGAGTGCTTGATCTCTAACAGCACACTAGCCTGTCACCCTCTCAGAGTGCTTGATCTCTCACAGCACACTAGCCTGTCACCCTCTCAGAGTACTTGATCTCTAACAACACACTAGCCTGTCACCCTCTCAGAGTACTTGATCTCTAACAGCACACTAGCCTGTCACCCTCTCAGAGTGCTTGATCTCTAACAGCACACTAGCCTGTCACCCTGTCAGAGTACTTGATCTCTAACAGCACACTAGCCTGTCACCCTCTCAGAGTTCTTGATCTCTCACAGCACACTAGCCTGTCACCCTCTCAGAGTACTTGATCTCTAACAGCACACTAGCCTGTCACCCTCTCAGAGTACTTAATCTCTCACAGCACACTAGCCTGTCACCCTGTCAGAGTGCTTGATCTCTCACAGCACACTAGCCTGTCACCCTCTCAGAGTACTTGATCTCTCACAGCATACTAGCCTGCCACCCTCTCAGAGTGCTTGATCTCTCACAGCACACTAGCCTGTCACCCTCTCAGAGTGCTTGATCTCTAACAGCACACTAGCCTGTCACCCTCTCAGAGTGCTTGATCTCTAACAGCATACTAGCCTGTCACCCTGTCAGAGTACTTGATCTCTCACAGCACACTAGCCTGTCATCCTCTCAGAGTGCTTGATCTCTCACAGCACACTAGCCTGTCACCCTCTCAGAGTGCTTGATCTCTAACAGCACACTAGCCTGTCACCCTCTCAGAGTGCTTGATCTCTCACAGCACACTGGCCTGTCATCCTCTCAGAGTGCTTGATCTCTAACAGCACACTAGCCTGTCACCCTCTCAGAGTGCTTGATCTCTCACAGCACACTAGCCTGTCACCCTCTCAGAGTGCTTGATCTCTAACAGCACACTAGCCTGTCACCCTGTCAGAGTACTTGATCTCTCACAGCACACTAGCCTGTCACCCTCTCAGAGTGCTTGATCTCTAACAGCACACTAGCCTGTCACCCTCTCAGAGTACTTGATCTCTCACAGCACACTAGCCTGTCACCCTCTCAGAGTGCTTGATCTCTAACAGCACACTAGCCTGTCACCCTCTCAGAGTGCTTGATCTCTCACAGCACACTAGCCTGTCACCCTCTCAGAGTGCTTGATCTCTAACAGCACACTAGCCTGTCACCCTCTCAGAATACTTGATCTCTAACAGCACACTAGCCTGTCACCCTCTCAGAATACTTGATCTCTCACAGCACACTAGCCTGTCACCCTCTCAGAGTACTTGATCTCTCACAGCACACTAGCCTGTCACCCTGTCAGAGTGCTTGATCTCTCACAGCACACTAGCCTGTCACCCTCTCAGAATACTTGATCTCTCACAGCACACTAGCCTGTCATCCTCTCAGAGTGCTTGATCTCTAACAGCACACTAGCCTGTCACCCTCTCAGAGTGCTTGATCACTCACAGCACACTAGCCTGTCACCCTCTCAGAGTGCTTGATCTCTCACAGCACACTAGCCTGTCACCCTGTCAGAGTGCTTGATCTCTAACAGCACACTAGCCTGTTACCCTCTCAGAATACTTGATCTCTAACAGCACACTAGCCTGTTACCCTCTCAGAATACTTGATCTCTCACAGCACACTAGCCTGTCACCCTCTCAGAGTACTTGATCTCTAACAGCACACTAGCCTGTCATCCTGTCAGAGTGCTTGATCTCTCACAGCACACTAGCCTGTCACCCTCTCAGAGTACTTGATCTCTCACAGCACACTAGCCTGTCACCCTCTCAGAGTACTTGATCTCTAACAGCACACTAGCCTGTCATCCTGTCAGAGTGCTTGATCTCTCACAGCACACTAGCCTGTCACCCTCTCAGAGTACTTGATCTCTCACAGCACACTAGCCTGTCACCCTCTCAGAGTGCTTGATCTCTCACAGCACACTAGCCTGTCACCCTCTCAGAGTACTTGATCTCTAACAGCACACTAGCCTGTCACCCTCTCAGAGTACTTGATCTCTCACAGCACACTAGCCTGTCACCCTCTCAGAGTACTTGATCTCTCACAGCACACTAGCCTGTCACCCTCTCAGAGTGCTTGATCTCTAACAGCACACTAGCCTGTCATCCTGTCAGAGTACTTGATCTCTCACAGCACACTAGCCTGTCACCCTCTCAGAGTGCTTGATCTCTAACAGCACACTAGCCTGTCATCCTGTCAGAGTGCTTGATCTCTCACAGCACACTAGCCTGTCACCCTCTCAGAGTGCTTGATCTCTAACAGCACACTAGCCTGTCACCCTGTCAGAGTGCTTGATCTCTAACAGCACACTAGCCTGTCACCCTCTCAGAGTACTTGATCTCTAACAGCACACTAGCCTGTCACCCTCTCAGAGTACTTGATCTCTCACAGCACACTAGCCTGTCACCCTCTCAGAGTACTTGATCTCTCACAGCACACTAGCCTGTCACCCTCTCAGAGTACTTGATCTCTAACAACACACTAGCCTGTCACCCTCTCAGAGTGCTTGATCTCTCACAGCACACTAGCCTGTCATCCTGTCAGAATACTTGATTTCTCACAGCACACTAGCCTGTCACCCTGTCAGAGTACTTGATCTCTAACAGCACACTAGCCTGTTACCCTCTCAGAATACTTGATCTCTCACAGCACACTAGCCTGTCACCCTGTCAGAGTGCTTGATCTCTCACAGCACACTAGCCTGTCACCCTCTCAGAGTACTTGATCTCTCACAGCACACTAGCCTGTCACCCTCTCAGAGTACTTGATCTCTCACAGCACACTAGCCTGTCATCCTCTCAGAGTGCTTGATCTCTCACAGCACACTAGCCTGTCACCCTGTCAGAGTGCTTGATCTCTAACAGCACACTAGCCTGTCACCCTCTCAGAGTGCTTGATCTCTAACAGCACACTAGCCTGTTACCCTCTCAGAGTGCTTGATCTCTCACAACACACTAGCCTGTCACCCTGTCAGAGTACTTGATCTCTCACAGCGCACTAGCCTGTCACCCTCTCAGAATACTTGATCTCTCACAGCACACTAGCCTGTCACCCTCTCAGAGTACTTGATCTCTCACAGCACACTAGCCTGTCACCCTGTCAGAGTGCTCGATCTCTAACAGCACACTAGCCTGTCACCCTGTCAGAGTGCTTGATCTCTCACAGCACACTAGCCTGTCACCCTCTCAGAGTACTTGATCTCTAACAACACACTAGCCTGTCACCCTCTCAGAGTACTTGATCTCTCACAGCACACTAGCCTGTCACCCTCTCAGAATACTTGATCTCTCACAGCACACTAGCCTGTCACCCTCTCAGAGTACTTGATCTCTCACAGCACACTAGCCTGTCACCCTGTCAGAGTACTTGATCTCTAACAGCACACTAGCCTGTCATCCTCTCAGAGTGCTTGATCTCTCACAGCACACTAGCCTGTCACCCTCTCAGAGTACTTGATCTCTAACAGCACACTAGCCTGTCACCCTGTCAGAGTGCTTGATCTCTCACAGCACACTAGCCTGTCACCCTCTCAGAGTACTTGATCTCTCACAGCACACTAGCCTGTCACCCTGTCAGAGTGCTTGATCTCTAACAGCACACTAGCCTGTCACCCTGTCAGAGTGCTTGATCTCTCACAGCCCACTAGCCTGTCACCCTCTCAGAGTACTTGATCTCTCACAGCACACTAGCCTGTCACCCTGTCAGAGTACTTGATCTCTAACAGCACACTAGCCTGTTACCCTCTCAGAATACTTGATCTCTCACAGCACACTAGCCTGTCACCCTGTCAGAGTGCTTGATCTCTCACAGCACACTAGCCCGTCACCCTCTCAGAGTGCTTGATCTCTAACAGCACACTAGCCTGTCACCCTGTCAGAGTACTTGATCTCTAACAGCACACTAGCCTGTCATCCTCTCAGAGTGCTTGATCTCTCACAGCACATTAGCCTGTCACCCTCTCAGAGTACTTGATCTCTAACAGCACACTAGCCTGTCACCCTGTCAGAGTACTTGATCTCTAACAGCACACTAGCCTGTTACCCTCTCAGAATACTTGATCTCTCACAGCACACTAGCCTGTCACCCTGTCAGAGTGCTTGATCTCTCACAGCACACTAGCCTGTCACCCTCTCAGAGTGCTTGATCTCTCACAGCACACTAGCTTGTCACCCTCTCAGAGTACTTGATCTCTAACAGCACACTAGCCTGTCACCCTCTCAGAGTACTTGATCTCTCACAGCACACTAGCCTGTCACCCTGTCAGAGTGCTTGATCTCTAACAGCACACTAGCCTGTCACCCTCTCAGAGTGCTTGATCTCTCACAGCACACTAGCCTGTCACCCTCTCAGAGTACTTGATCTCTAACAACACACTAGCCTGTCACCCTGTCAGAGTGCTTGATCTCTCACAGCACACTAGCCCGTCACCCTCTCAGAGTGCTTGATCTCTAACAGCACACTAGCCTGTCACCCTGTCAGAGTACTTGATCTCTAACAGCACACTAGCCTGTCATCCTCTCAGAGTGCTTGATCTCTCACAGCACATTAGCCTGTCACCCTCTCAGAGTACTTGATCTCTAACAGCACACTAGCCTGTCACCCTCTCAGAGTGCTTGATCTCTCACAGCACACTAGCCTGTCACCCTCTCAGAGAGCTTGATCTCTCACAGCACACTAGCCTGTCACCCTCTCAGAGTACTTGATCTCTAACAACACACTAGCCTGTCACCCTCTCAGAGTACTTGATCTCTAAAAGCACACTAGCCTGTCACCCTCTCAGAGTGCTTGATCTCTATTAGCACACTAGCCTGTCACTCTGTCAGAGTACTTGATCTCTAACAGCACACTAGCCTGTCACCCTCTCAGAGTGCTTGATCTCTCACAGCACACTAGCCTGTCACCCTCTCAGAGTACTTGATCTCTAACAGCACACTAGCCTGTCACCCTCTCAGAGTACTTAATCTCTCACAGCACACTAGCCTGTCACCCTGTCAGAGTGCTTGATCTCTCACAGCACACTAGCCTGTCACCCTCTCAGAGTACTTGATCTCTCACAGCATACTAGCCTGCCACCCTCTCAGAGTGCTTGATCTCTCACAGCACACTAGCCTGTCACCCTCTCAGAGTGCTTGATCTCTAACAGCACACTAGCCTGTCACCCTCTCAGAGTGCTTGATCTCTCACAGCACACTAGCCTGTCACCCTCTCAGAGTACTTGATCTCTCACAGCACACTAGCCTGTCATCCTCTCAGAGTGCTTGATCTCTAACAGCACACTGGCCTGTCACCCTCTCAGAGTACTTGATCTCTCACAGCACACTAGCCTGTCACCCTCTCAGAGTACTTTATTTCTCACAGCACACTAGCCTGTCACCCTCTCAGAGTACTTGATCTCTAACAGCACACTAGCCTGTCACCCTCTCAGAGTGCTTGATCTCTCACAGCACACTAGCCTGTCACCCTGTCAGAGTGCTTGATCTCTAACAGCACACTAGCCTGTCACCCTGTCAGAGTGCTTGATCTCTCACAGCACACTAGCCTGTCACCCTCTCAGAGTACTTGATCTCTCACAGCACACTAGCCTGTCATCCTCTCAGAGTGCTTGATCTCTAACAGCACACTAGCCTGTCACCCTCTCAGAGTGCTTGATCTCTCACAGCACACTAGCCTGTCACCCTCTCAGAGTACTTGATCTCTCACAGCACACTAGCCTGTCACTCTCTCAGAGTACTTGATCTCTCACAGCACACTAGCCTGTCACCCTGTCAGAGTGCTTGATCTCTAACAGCACACTAGCCTGTCACCCTCTCAGAGTGCTTGATCTCTCACAGCACACTAGCCTGTCACCCTGTCAGAGTGCTTGATCTCTCACAGCACACTAGCCTGTCACCCTCTCAGAGTACTTGATCTCTAACAGCACACTAGCCTGTCACCCTGTCAGAGTGCTTGATCTCTCACAGCACACTAGCCTGTCACCCTCTCAGAGTGCTTGATCTCTCACAGCGCACTAGCCTGTCACCCTCTCAGAGTGCTTGATCTCTCACAGCACACTAGCCTGTCACCCTGTCAGAGTGCTTGATCTCTCACAGCACACTAGCCTGTCACCCTCTCAGAGTACTTGATCTCTAACAGCACACTAGCCTGTCACCCTCTCAGAGTACTTGATCTCTCACAGCACACTAGCCTGTCACCCTCTCAGAGTACTTGATCTCTAACAACACACTAGCCTGTCACCCTCTCAGAGTACTTGATCTCTCACAGCACACTAGCCTGTCACCCTCTCAGAATACTTGATCTCTCACAGCACACTAGCCTCTCACCCTCTCAGAGTACTTGATCTCTCACAGCACACTAGCCTGTCACCCTGTCAGAGTACTTGATCTCTAACAGCACACTAGCCTGTCATCCTCTCAGAGTGCTTGATCTCTCACAGCACACTAGCCTGTCACCCTCTCAGAGTACTTGATCTCTAACAGCACACTAGCCTGTCACCCTGTCAGAGTGCTTGATCTCTCACAGCACACTAGCCTGTCACCCTCTCAGAGTACTTGATCTCTCACAGCACACTAGCCTGTCACCCTGTCAGAGTGCTTGATCTCTAACAGCACACTAGCCTGTCACCCTGTCAGAGTGCTTGATCTCTCACAGCACACTAGCCTGTCACCCTCTCAGAGTACTTGATCTCTCACAGCACACTAGCCTGTCACCCTGTCAGAGTGCTTGATCTCTAACAGCACACTAGCCTGTCACCCTCTCAGAGTGCTTGATCTCTCACAGCACACTAGCCTGTCACCCTCTCAGAGTACTTGATCTCTAACAACACACTAGCCTGTCACCCTCTCAGAGTACTTGATCTCTAACAGCACACTAGCCTGTCACCCTCTCAGAGTGCTTGATCTCTATTAGCACACTAGCCTGTCACTCTGTCAGAGTACTTGATCTCTAACAGCACACTAGCCTGTCACCCTGTCAGAGTGCTTGATCTCTCACAGCACACTAGCCTGTCACCCTCTCAGAGTACTTGATCTCTCACAGCACACTAGCCTGTCACCCTGTCAGAGTGCTTGATCTCTCACAGCACACTAGCCTGTCACCCTGTCAGAGTGCTTGATCTCTCACAGCACACTAGCCTGTCACCCTCTCAGAGTGCTTGATCTCTCACAGCACACTAGCCTGTCACCCTCTCAGAGTACTTGATCTCTAACAACACACTAGCCTGTCACCCTCTCAGAGTACTTGATCTCTAAAAGCACACTAGCCTGTCACCCTCTCAGAGTGCTTGATCTCTATTAGCACACTAGCCTGTCACTCTGTCAGAGTACTTGATCTCTAACAGCACACTAGCCTGTCACCCTCTCAGAGTGCTTGATCTCTCACAGCACACTAGCCTGTCACCCTCTCAGAGTACTTGATCTCTAACAGCACACTAGCCTGTCACCCTCTCAGAGTACTTAATCTCTCACAGCACACTAGCCTGTCACCCTGTCAGAGTGCTTGATCTCTCACAGCACACTAGCCTGTCACCCTCTCAGAGTACTTGATCTCTCACAGCATACTAGCCTGCCACCCTCTCAGAGTGCTTGATCTCTCACAGCACACTAGCCTGTCACCCTCTCAGAGTGCTTGATCTCTAACAGCACACTAGCCTGTCACCCTCTCAGAGTGCTTGATCTCTCACAGCACACTAGCCTGTCACCCTCTCAGAGTACTTGATCTCTCACAGCACACTAGCCTGTCATCCTCTCAGAGTGCTTGATCTCTAACAGCACACTGGCCTGTCACCCTCTCAGAGTACTTGATCTCTCACAGCACACTAGCCTGTCACCCTCTCAGAGTACTTGATTTCTCACAGCACACTAGCCTGTCACCCTCTCAGAGTACTTGATCTCTAACAGCACACTAGCCTGTCACCCTCTCAGAGTGCTTGATCTCTCACAGCACACTAGCCTGTCACCCTGTCAGAGTGCTTGATCTCTAACAGCACACTAGCCTGTCACCCTGTCAGAGTGCTTGATCTCTCACAGCACACTAGCCTGTCACCCTCTCAGAGTACTTGATCTCTCACAGCACACTAGCCTGTCATCCTCTCAGAGTGCTTGATCTCTAACAGCACACTAGCCTGTCACCCTCTCAGAGTGCTTGATCTCTCACAGCACACTAGCCTGTCACCCTCTCAGAGTACTTGATCTCTCACAGCACACTAGCCTGTCACTCTCTCAGAGTACTTGATCTCTCACAGCACACTAGCCTGTCACCCTGTCAGAGTGCTTGATCTCTAACAGCACACTAGCCTGTCACCCTCTCAGAGTGCTTGATCTCTCACAGCACACTAGCCTGTCACCCTGTCAGAGTGCTTGATCTCTCACAGCACACTAGCCTGTCACCCTCTCAGAGTACTTGATCTCTAACAGCACACTAGCCTGTCACCCTGTCAGAGTGCTTGATCTCTCACAGCACACTAGCCTGTCACCCTCTCAGAGTGCTTGATCTCTCACAGCGCACTAGCCTGTCACCCTCTCAGAGTGCTTGATCTCTCACAGCACACTAGCCTGTCACCCTGTCAGAGTGCTTGATCTCTCACAGCACACTAGCCTGTCACCCTCTCAGAGTACTTGATCTCTAACAGCACACTAGCCTGTCACCCTCTCAGAGTACTTGATCTCTCACAGCACACTAGCCTGTCACCCTCTCAGAGTACTTGATCTCTAACAACACACTAGCCTGTCACCCTCTCAGAGTACTTGATCTCTAAAAGCACACTAGCCTGTCACCCTCTCAGAGTGCTTGATCTCTATTAGCACACTAGCCTGTCACTCTGTCAGAGTACTTGATCTCTAACAGCACACTAGCCTGTCACCCTCTCAGAGTGCTTGATCTCTCACAGCACACTAGCCTGTCACCCTCTCAGAGTACTTGATCTCTAACAGCACACTAGCCTGTCACCCTCTCAGAGTACTTAATCTCTCACAGCACACTAGCCTGTCACCCTGTCAGAGTGCTTGATCTCTCACAGCACACTAGCCTGTCACCCTCTCAGAGTACTTGATCTCTCACAGCATACTAGCCTGCCACCCTCTCAGAGTGCTTGATCTCTCACAGCACACTAGCCTGTCACCCTCTCAGAGTGCTTGATCTCTAACAGCACACTAGCCTGTCACCCTCTCAGAGTGCTTGATCTCTCACAGCACACTAGCCTGTCACCCTCTCAGAGTACTTGATCTCTCACAGCACACTAGCCTGTCATCCTCTCAGAGTGCTTGATCTCTAACAGCACACTGGCCTGTCACCCTCTCAGAGTACTTGATCTCTCACAGCACACTAGCCTGTCACCCTCTCAGAGTACTTGATTTCTCACAGCACACTAGCCTGTCACCCTCTCAGAGTACTTGATCTCTAACAGCACACTAGCCTGTCACCCTCTCAGAGTGCTTGATCTCTCACAGCACACTAGCCTGTCACCCTGTCAGAGTGCTTGATCTCTAACAGCACACTAGCCTGTCACCCTGTCAGAGTGCTTGATCTCTCACAGCACACTAGCCTGTCACCCTCTCAGAGTACTTGATCTCTCACAGCACACTAGCCTGTCATCCTCTCAGAGTGCTTGATCTCTAACAGCACACTAGCCTGTCACCCTCTCAGAGTGCTTGATCTCTCACAGCACACTAGCCTGTCACCCTCTCAGAGTACTTGATCTCTCACAGCACACTAGCCTGTCACTCTCTCAGAGTACTTGATCTCTCACAGCACACTAGCCTGTCACCCTGTCAGAGTGCTTGATCTCTAACAGCACACTAGCCTGTCACCCTCTCAGAGTGCTTGATCTCTCACAGCACACTAGCCTGTCACCCTGTCAGAGTGCTTGATCTCTCACAGCACACTAGCCTGTCACCCTCTCAGAGTACTTGATCTCTAACAGCACACTAGCCTGTCACCCTGTCAGAGTGCTTGATCTCTCACAGCACACTAGCCTGTCACCCTCTCAGAGTGCTTGATCTCTCACAGCGCACTAGCCTGTCACCCTCTCAGAGTGCTTGATCTCTCACAGCACACTAGCCTGTCACCCTGTCAGAGTGCTTGATCTCTCACAGCACACTAGCCTGTCACCCTCTCAGAGTACTTGATCTCTAACAGCACACTAGCCTGTCACCCTCTCAGAGTACTTGATCTCTCACAGCACACTAGCCTGTCACCCTCTCAGAGTACTTGATCTCTAACAACACACTAGCCTGTCACCCTCTCAGAGTACTTGATCTCTCACAGCACACTAGCCTGTCACCCTCTCAGAATACTTGATCTCTCACAGCACACTAGCCTGTCACCCTCTCAGAGTACTTGATCTCTCACAGCACACTAGCCTGTCACCCTGTCAGAGTACTTGATCTCTAACAGCACACTAGCCTGTCATCCTCTCAGAGTGCTTGATCTCTCACAGCACACTAGCCTGTCACCCTCTCAGAGTACTTGATCTCTAACAGCACACTAGCCTGTCACCCTGTCAGAGTGCTTGATCTCTCACAGCACACTAGCCTGTCACCCTCTCAGAGTACTTGATCTCTCACAGCACACTAGCCTGTCACCCTGTCAGAGTGCTTGATCTCTAACAGCACACTAGCCTGTCACCCTGTCAGAGTGCTTGATCTCTCACAGCACACTAGCCTGTCACCCTCTCAGAGTACTTGATCTCTCACAGCACACTAGCCTGTCACCCTGTCAGAGTGCTTGATCTCTAACAGCACACTAGCCTGTCACCCTCTCAGAGTGCTTGATCTCTCACAGCACACTAGCCTGTCACCCTCTCAGAGTACTTGATCTCTAACAACACACTAGCCTGTCACCCTCTCAGAGTACTTGATCTCTAACAGCACACTAGCCTGTCACCCTCTCAGAGTGCTTGATCTCTATTAGCACACTAGCCTGTCACTCTGTCAGAGTACTTGATCTCTAACAGCACACTAGCCTGTCACCCTGTCAGAGTGCTTGATCTCTCACAGCACACTAGCCTGTCACCCTCTCAGAGTACTTGATCTCTCACAGCACACTAGCCTGTCACCATGTCAGAGTGCTTGATCTCTCACAGCACACTAGCCTGTCACCCTGTCAGAGTGCTTGATCTCTCACAGCACACTAGCCTGTCACCCTCTCAGAGTGCTTGATCTCTCACAGCACACTAGCCTGTCACCCTCTCAGAGTACTTGATCTCTAACAACACACTAGCCTGTCACCCTCTCAGAGTACTTGATCTCTAAAAGCACACTAGCCTGTCACCCTCTCAGAGTGCTTGATCTCTATTAGCACACTAGCCTGTCACTCTGTCAGAGTACTTGATCTCTAACAGCACACTAGCCTGTCACCCTCTCAGAGTGCTTGATCTCTCACAGCACACTAGCCTGTCACCCTCTCAGAGTACTTGATCTCTAACAGCACACTAGCCTGTCACCCTCTCAGAGTACTTAATCTCTCACAGCACACTAGCCTGTCACCCTGTCAGAGTGCTTGATCTCTCACAGCACACTAGCCTGTCACCCTCTCAGAGTACTTGATCTCTCACAGCATACTAGCCTGCCACCCTCTCAGAGTGCTTGATCTCTCACAGCACACTAGCCTGTCACCCTCTCAGAGTGCTTGATCTCTAACAGCACACTAGCCTGTCACCCTCTCAGAGTGCTTGATCTCTCACAGCACACTAGCCTGTCACCCTCTCAGAGTACTTGATCTCTCACAGCACACTAGCCTGTCATCCTCTCAGAGTGCTTGATCTCTAACAGCACACTGGCCTGTCACCCTCTCAGAGTACTTGATCTCTCACAGCACACTAGCCTGTCACCCTCTCAGAGTACTTGATTTCTCACAGCACACTAGCCTGTCACCCTCTCAGAGTACTTGATCTCTAACAGCACACTAGCCTGTCACCCTCTCAGAGTGCTTGATCTCTCACAGCACACTAGCCTGTCACCCTGTCAGAGTGCTTGATCTCTAACAGCACACTAGCCTGTCACCCTGTCAGAGTGCTTGATCTCTCACAGCACACTAGCCTGTCACCCTCTCAGAGTACTTGATCTCTCACAGCACACTAGCCTGTCATCCTCTCAGAGTGCTTGATCTCTAACAGCACACTAGCCTGTCACCCTCTCAGAGTGCTTGATCTCTCACAGCACACTAGCCTGTCACCCTCTCAGAGTACTTGATCTCTCACAGCACACTAGCCTGTCACTCTCTCAGAGTACTTGATCTCTCACAGCACACTAGCCTGTCACCCTGTCAGAGTGCTTGATCTCTAACAGCACACTAGCCTGTCACCCTCTCAGAGTGCTTGATCTCTCACAGCACACTAGCCTGTCACCCTGTCAGAGTGCTTGATCTCTCACAGCACACTAGCCTGTCACCCTCTCAGAGTACTTGATCTCTAACAGCACACTAGCCTGTCACCCTGTCAGAGTGCTTGATCTCTCACAGCACACTAGCCTGTCACCCTCTCAGAGTGCTTGATCTCTCACAGCGCACTAGCCTGTCACCCTCTCAGAGTGCTTGATCTCTCACAGCACACTAGCCTGTCACCCTGTCAGAGTGCTTGATCTCTCACAGTACACTAGCCTGTCACCCTCTCAGAGTACTTGATCTCTAACAGCACACTAGCCTGTCACCCTCTCAGAGTACTTGATCTCTCACAGCACACTAGCCTGTCACCCTCTCAGAGTACTTGATCTCTAACAACACACTAGCCTGTCACCCTCTCAGAGTACTTGATCTCTCACAGCACACTAGCCTGTCACCCTCTCAGAATACTTGATCTCTCACAGCACACTAGCCTCTCACCCTCTCAGAGTACTTGATCTCTCACAGCACACTAGCCTGTCACCCTGTCAGAGTACTTGATCTCTAACAGCACACTAGCCTGTCATCCTCTCAGAGTGCTTGATCTCTCACAGCACACTAGCCTGTCACCCTCTCAGAGTACTTGATCTCTAACAGCACACTAGCCTGTCACCCTGTCAGAGTGCTTGATCTCTCACAGCACACTAGCCTGTCACCCTCTCAGAGTACTTGATCTCTCACAGCACACTAGCCTGTCACCCTGTCAGAGTGCTTGATCTCTAACAGCACACTAGCCTGTCACCCTGTCAGAGTGCTTGATCTCTCACAGCACACTAGCCTGTCACCCTCTCAGAGTACTTGATCTCTCACAGCACACTAGCCTGTCACCCTGTCAGAGTGCTTGATCTCTAACAGCACACTAGCCTGTCACCCTCTCAGAGTGCTTGATCTCTCACAGCACACTAGCCTGTCACCCTCTCAGAGTACTTGATCTCTAACAACACACTAGCCTGTCACCCTCTCAGAGTACTTGATCTCTAACAGCACACTAGCCTGTCACCCTCTCAGAGTGCTTGATCTCTATTAGCACACTAGCCTGTCACTCTGTCAGAGTACTTGATCTCTAACAGCACACTAGCCTGTCACCCTCTCAGAGTGCTTGATCTCTCACAGCACACTAGCCTGTCACCCTCTCAGAGTACTTGATCTCTAACAGCACACTAGCCTGTCACCCTCTCAGAGTACTTAATCTCTCACAGCACACTAGCCTGTCACCCTGTCAGAGTGCTTGATCTCTCACAGCACACTAGCCTGTCACCCTCTCAGAGTACTTGATCTCTCACAGCATACTAGCCTGCCACCCTCTCAGAGTGCTTGATCTCTCACAGCACACTAGCCTGTCACCCTCTCAGAGTGCTTGATCTCTAACAGCACACTAGCCTGTCACCCTCTCAGAGTGCTTGATCTCTCACAGCACACTAGCCTGTCACCCTCTCAGAGTACTTGATCTCTCACAGCACACTAGCCTGTCATCCTCTCAGAGTGCTTGATCTCTAACAGCACACTGGCCTGTCACCCTCTCAGAGTACTTGATCTCTCACAGCACACTTGCCTGTCACCCTCTCAGAGTACTTGATTTCTCACAGCACACTAGCCTGTCACCCTCTCAGAGTACTTGATCTCTAACAGCACACTAGCCTGTCACCCTCTCAGAGTGCTTGATCTCTCACAGCACACTAGCCTGTCACCCTGTCAGAGTGCTTGATCTCTAACAGCACACTAGCCTGTCACCCTGTCAGAGTGCTTGATCTCTCACAGCACACTAGCCTGTCACCCTCTCAGAGTACTTGATCTCTCACAGCACACTAGCCTGTCATCCTCTCAGAGTGCTTGATCTCTAACAGCACACTAGCCTGTCACCCTCTCAGAGTGCTTGATCTCTCACAGCACACTAGCCTGTCACCCTCTCAGAGTACTTGATCTCTCACAGCACACTAGCCTGTCACTCTCTCAGAGTACTTGATCTCTCACAGCACACTAGCCTGTCACCCTGTCAGAGTGCTTGATCTCTAACAGCACACTAGCCTGTCACCCTCTCAGAGTGCTTGATCTCTCACAGCACACTAGCCTGTCACCCTGTCAGAGTGCTTGATCTCTCACAGCACACTAGCCTGTCACCCTCTCAGAGTACTTGATCTCTAACAGCACACTAGCCTGTCACCCTGTCAGAGTGCTTGATCTCTCACAGCACACTAGCCTGTCACCCTCTCAGAGTGCTTGATCTCTCACAGCGCACTAGCCTGTCACCCTCTCAGAGTGCTTGATCTCTCACAGCACACTCGCCTGTCACCCTGTCAGAGTGCTTGATCTCTCACAGCACACTAGCCTGTCACCCTCTCAGAGTACTTGATCTCTCACAGCACACTAGCCTGTCACCCTCTCAGAGTACTTGATCTCTCACAGCACACTAGCCTGTCACCCTCTCAGAGTGCTTGATCTCTAACAGCACACTAGCCTGTCACCCTGTCAGAGTGCTTGATCTCTCACAGCACACTAGCCTGTCACCCTCTCAGAGTACTTGATCTCTCACAGCACACTAGCCTGTCATCCTCTCAGAGTGCTTGATCTCTAACAGCACACTAGCCTGTCACCCTGTCAGAGTGCTTGATCTCTCACAGCTCACTAGCCTGTCACCCTGTCAGAGTACTTGATCTCTAACAGCACACTAGCCTGTCACCCTGTTAGAGTGCTTGATCTCTAACAGCACACTAGCCTGTCACCCTCTCAGACTGCTTGATCTCTCACAGCACACTAGCCTGTCACCCTGTCAGAGTGCTTGATCTCTAACAGCACACTAGCCTGTCACCCTCTCAGAGTACTTGATCTCTCACAGCACACTAGCCTGTCACCCTCTCAGAGTACTTGATCTCTAACAGCACACTAGCTTGTCACCCTGTCAGAGTACTTGATCTCTCACAGCACACTAGCCTGTCACCCTGTCAGAGTGATTGATCTCTCACAGCACACAAGCCTGTCATCCTCTCAGAGTGCTTGATCTCTAACAGCACACTAGCCTGTCACCCTTTCAGAGTACTTGATCTCTAACAGCACACTGGCCTGTCACCCTCTCAGAGTACTTGATCTCTCACAGCACACTTGCCTGTCACCCTCTCAGAGTACTTGATTTCTCACAGCACACTAGCCTGTCACCCTCTCAGAGTACTTGATCTCTAACAGCACACTAGCCTGTCACCCTCTCAGAGTGCTTGATCTCTCACAGCACACTAGCCTGTCACCCTGTCAGAGTGCTTGATCTCTAACAGCACACTAGCCTGTCACCCTGTCAGAGTGCTTGATCTCTCACAGCACACTAGCCTGTCACCCTCTCAGAGTACTTGATCTCTCACAGCACACTAGCCTGTCATCCTCTCAGAGTGCTTGATCTCTAACAGCACACTAGCCTGTCACCCTCTCAGAGTGCTTGATCTCTCACAGCACACTAGCCTGTCACCCTCTCAGAGTACTTGATCTCTCACAGCACACTAGCCTGTCACTCTCTCAGAGTACTTGATCTCTCACAGCACACTAGCCTGTCACCCTGTCAGAGTGCTTGATCTCTAACAGCACACTAGCCTGTCACCCTCTCAGAGTGCTTGATCTCTCACAGCACACTAGCCTGTCACCCTGTCAGAGTGCTTGATCTCTCACAGCACACTAGCCTGTCACCCTCTCAGAGTACTTGATCTCTAACAGCACACTAGCCTGTCACCCTGTCAGAGTGCTTGATCTCTCACAGCACACTAGCCTGTCACCCTCTCAGAGTGCTTGATCTCTCACAGCGCACTAGCCTGTCACCCTCTCAGAGTGCTTGATCTCTCACAGCACACTCGCCTGTCACCCTGTCAGAGTGCTTGATCTCTCACAGCACACTAGCCTGTCACCCTCTCAGAGTACTTGATCTCTCACAGCACACTAGCCTGTCACCCTCTCAGAGTACTTGATCTCTCACAGCACACTAGCCTGTCACCCTCTCAGAGTGCTTGATCTCTAACAGCACACTAGCCTGTCACCCTGTCAGAGTGCTTGATCTCTCACAGCACACTAGCCTGTCACCCTCTCAGAGTACTTGATCTCTCACAGCACACTAGCCTGTCATCCTCTCAGAGTGCTTGATCTCTAACAGCACACTAGCCTGTCACCCTGTCAGAGTGCTTGATCTCTCACAGCTCACTAGCCTGTCACCCTGTCAGAGTACTTGATCTCTAACAGCACACTAGCCTGTCACCCTGTTAGAGTGCTTGATCTCTAACAGCACACTAGCCTGTCACCCTCTCAGACTGCTTGATCTCTCACAGCACACTAGCCTGTCACCCTGTCAGAGTGCTTGATCTCTAACAGCACACTAGCCTGTCACCCTCTCAGAGTACTTGATCTCTCACAGCACACTAGCCTGTCACCCTCTCAGAGTATTTGATCTCTAACAGCACACTAGCTTGTCACCCTGTCAGAGTACTTGATCTCTCACAGCACACTAGCCTGTCACCCTGTCAGAGTGATTGATCTCTCACAGCACACAAGCCTGTCATCCTCTCAGAGTGCTTGATCTCTAACAGCACACTAGCCTGTCACCCTGTCAGAGTGCTTGATCTCTCACAGCACACTAGCCTGTCACCCTCTCAGAGTACTTGATCTCTCACAGCACACTAGCCTGTCACCCTCTCAGAGTACTTGATCTCTAACAACACACTAGCCTGTAACTCTGTCAGAGTACTTGATCTCTAACAGCACACTAGCCTGTCACCCTCTCAGAGTGCTTGATCTCTATTAGCACACTAGCCTGTCACTCTGTCAGAGTACTTGATCTCTAACAGCACACTAGCCTGTCACCCTGTCAGAGTGCTTGATCTCTAACAGCACACTAGCCTGTCACCCTGTCAGAGTACTTGATCTCTAACAGCACACTAGCCTGTCACCCTCTCAGAGTACTTGATCTCTCACAGCACACTAGCCTGTCACCCTGTCAGAGTGATTGATCTCTCACAGCACACAAGCCTGTCATCCTCTCAGAGTGCTTGATCTCTAACAGCACACTAGCCTGTCACCCTCTCAGAGTGCTTGATCTCTCACAGCACACTAGCCTGTCACTGTCAGAGTGCTTGATCTCTCACAGCACACTAGCCTGTCACCCTCTCAGAGTACTTGATCTCTCACAGCACACTAGCCTGTCCTCTCAGAGTACTTGATCTCTCACAGCACACTAGCCTGTCACCCTCTCAGAGTACTTGATCTCTAACAACACACTAGCCTGTCACCCTCTCAGAGTACTTGATCTCTCACAGCACACTAGCCTGTCACCCTCTCAGAATACTTGATCTCTCACAGCACACTAGCCTCTCACCCTCTCAGAGTACTTGATCTCTCACAGCACACTAGCCTGTCACCCTGTCAGAGTACTTGATCTCTAACAGCACACTAGCCTGTCATCCTCTCAGAGTGCTTGATCTCTCACAGCATACTAGCCTGTCACCCTCTCAGAGTACTTGATCTCTCACAGCACACTAGCCTGTCACCCTCTCAGAGTACTTGATCTCTAACAGCACACTAGCCTGTCACCCTCTCAGAGTACTTGATCTCTCACAGCACACTAGCCTGTCACCCTCTCAGAGTACTTGATCTCTAACAACACACTAGCCTGTCACCCTCTCAGAGTACTTGATCTCTCACAGCACACTAGCCTGTCACCCTCTCAGAATACTTGATCTCTCACAGCACACTAGCCTCTCACCCTCTCAGAGTACTTGATCTCTCACAGCACACTAGCCTGTCACCCTGTCAGAGTACTTGATCTCTAACAGCACACTAGCCTGTCATCATCTCAGAGTGCTTGATCTTTCACAGCACACTAGCCTGTCACCCTCTCAGAGTACTTGATCTCTAACAGCACACTAACCTGTCACCCTGTCAGAGTGCTTGATCTCTCACAGCACACTAGCCTGTCACCCTCTCAGAGTACTTGATCTCTCACAGCACACTAGCCTGTCACCCTGTCAGAGTGCTTGATCTCTAACAGCACACTAGCCTGTCACCCTGTCAGAGTGCTTGATCTCTCACAGCACACTAGCCTGTCACCCTCTCAGAGTACTTGATCTCTCACAGCACACTAGCCTGTCACCCTCTCAGAGTACTTGATCTCTAACAACACACTAGCCTGTCACTCTGTCAGAGTACTTGATCTCTAACAGCACACTAGCCTGTCACCCTCTCAAAGTGCTTGATCTCTATTAGCACACTAGCCTGTCACTCTGTCAGAGTACTTGATCTCTAACAGCACACTAGCCTGTCACCCTCTCAGAGTGCTTGATCTCTCACAGCACACTAGCCTGTCACCCTCTCAGAGTACTTGATCTCTAACAGCACACTAGCCTGTCACCCTCTCAGAGTACTTAATCTCTCACAGCACACTAGCCTGTCACCCTGTCAGAGTGCTTGATCTCTCACAGCACACTAGCCTGTCACCCTCTCAGAGTACTTGATCTCTCACAGCATACTAGCCTGCCACCCTCTCAGAGTGCTTGATCTCTCACAGCACACTAGCCTGTCACCCTCTCAGAGTGCTTGATCTCTAACAGCACACTAGCCTGTCACCCTCTCAGAGTGCTTGATCTCTCACAGCACACTAGCCTGTCACCCTCTCAGAGTACTTGATCTCTCACAGCACACTAGCCTGTCATCCTCTCAGAGTGCTTGATCTCTAACAGCACACTGGCCTGTCACCCTCTCAGAGTACTTGATCTCTCACAGCACACTAGCCTGTCACCCTCTCAGAGTACTTGATTTCTCACAGCACACTAGCCTGTCACCCTCTCAGAGTACTTGATCTCTAACAGCACACTAGCCTGTCACCCTCTCAGAGTGCTTGATCTCTCACAGCACACTAGCCTGTCACCCTGTCAGAGTGCTTGATCTCTAACAGCACACTAGCCTGTCACCCTGTCAGAGTGCTTGATCTCTCACAGCACACTAGCCTGTCACCCTCTCAGAGTACTTGATCTCTCACAGCACACTAGCCTGTCATCCTCTCAGAGTGCTTGATCTCTAACAGCACACTAGCCTGTCACCCTCTCAGAGTGCTTGATCTCTCACAGCACACTAGCCTGTCACCCTCTCAGAGTACTTGATCTCTCACAGCACACTAGCCTGTCACTCTCTCAGAGTACTTGATCTCTCACAGCACACTAGCCTGTCACCCTGTCAGAGTGCTTGATCTCTAACAGCACACTAGCCTGTCACCCTCTCAGAGTGCTTGATCTCTCACAGCACACTAGCCTGTCACCCTGTCAGAGTGCTTGATCTCTCACAGCACACTCGCCTGTCACCCTCTCAGAGTACTTGATCTCTAACAGCACACTAGCCTGTCACCCTGTCAGAGTGCTTGATCTCTCACAGCACACTAGCCTGTCACCCTCTCAGAGTGCTTGATCTCTCACAGCGCACTAGCCTGTCACCCTCTCCGAGTGCTTGATCTCTCACAGCACACTAGCCTGTCACCCTGTCAGAGTGCTTGATCTCTCACAGCACACTAGCCTGTCACCCTCTCAGAGTACTTGATCTCTA
Organism: Watersipora subatra; assembly: GCF_963576615.1. NCBI lineage: Eukaryota > Metazoa > Bryozoa > Gymnolaemata > Cheilostomatida > Watersiporidae > Watersipora > Watersipora subatra. The sequence goes on from NC_088716.1 coordinate 1,675,820, forward strand.
ACAGCACACTAGCCTGTCACCCTCTCAGAGTACTTGATCTCTCACAGCACACTAGCCTGTCACCCTCTCAGAGTACTTGATCTCTAACAACACACTAGCCTGTCACCCTCTCAGAGTACTTGATCTCTCACAGCACACTAGCCTGTCACCCTCTCAGAATACTTGATCTCTCACAGCACACTAGCCTCTCACCCTCTCAGAGTACTTGATCTCTCACAGCACACTAGCCTGTCACCCTCTCAGAGTACTTGATCTCTAACAGCACACTAGCCTGTCATCCTCTCAGAGTGCTTGATCTCTCACAGCACACTAGCCTGTCACCCTCTCAGAGTACTTGATCTCTAACAGCACACTAGCCTGTCACCCTGTCAGAGTGCTTGATCTCTCACAGCACACTAGCCTGTCACCCTCTCAGAGTACTTGATCTCTCACAGCACACTAGCCTGTCACCCTGTCAGAGTGCTTGATCTCTAACAGCACACTAGCCTGTCACCCTGTCAGAGTGCTTGATCTCTCACAGCACACTAGCCTGTCACCCTCTCAGAGTACTTGATCTCTCACAGCACACTAGCCTGTCACCCTGTCAGAGTGCTTGATCTCTAACAGCACACTAGCCTGTCACCCTCTCAGAGTGCTTGATCTCTCACAGCACACTAGCCTGTCACCCTCTCAGAGTACTTGATCTCTAACAACACACTAGCCTGTCACCCTCTCAGAGTACTTGATCTCTAACAGCACACTAGCCTGTCACCCTCTCAGAGTGCTTGATCTCTATTAGCACACTAGCCTGTCACTCTGTCAGAGTACTTGATCTCTAACAGCACACTAGCCTGTCACCCTCTCAGAGTGCTTGATCTCTCACAGCACACTAGCCTGTCACCCTCTCAGAGTACTTGATCTCTAACAGCACACTAGCCTGTCACCCTCTCAGAGTACTTAATCTCTCACAGCACACTAGCCTGTCACCCTGTCAGAGTGCTTGATCTCTAACAGCACACTAGCCTGTCACCCTGTCAGAGTGCTTGATCTCTCACAGCACACTAGCCTGTCACCCTCTCAGAGTACTTGATCTCTCACAGCACACTAGCCTGTCATCCTCTCAGAGTGCTTGATCTCTAACAGCACACTGGCCTGTCACCCTCTCAGAGTACTTGATCTCTCACAGCACACTAGCCTGTCACCCTCTCAGAGTACTTGATTTCTCACAGCACACTAGCCTGTCACCCTCTCAGAGTACTTGATCTCTAACAGCACACTAGCCTGTCACCCTCTCAGAGTGCTTGATCTCTCACAGCACACTAGCCTGTCACCCTGTCAGAGTGCTTGATCTCTAACAGCACACTAGCCTGTCACCCTGTCAGAGTGCTTGATCTCTCACAGCACACTAGCCTGTCACCCTCTCAGAGTACTTGATCTCTCACAGCACACTAGCCTGTCATCCTCTCAGAGTGCTTGATCTCTAACAGCACACTAGCCTGTCACCCTCTCAGAGTGCTTGATCTCTCACAGCACACTAGCCTGTCACCCTCTCAGAGTACTTGATCTCTCACAGCACACTAGCCTGTCACTCTCTCAGAGTACTTGATCTCTCACAGCACACTAGCCTGTCACCCTGTCAGAGTGCTTGATCTCTAACAGCACACTAGCCTGTCACCCTCTCAGAGTGCTTGATCTCTCACAGCACACTAGCCTGTCACCCTGTCAGAGTGCTTGATCTCTCACAGCACACTAGCCTGTCACCCTCTCAGAGTACTTGATCTCTAACAGCACACTAGCCTGTCACCCTGTCAGAGTGCTTGATCTCTCACAGCACACTAGCCTGTCACCCTCTCAGAGTGCTTGATCTCTCACAGCGCACTAGCCTGTCACCCTCTCAGAGTGCTTGATCTCTCACAGCACACTAGCCTGTCACCCTGTCAGAGTGCTTGATCTCTCACAGCACACTAGCCTGTCACCCTCTCAGAGTACTTGATCTCTAACAGCACACTAGCCTGTCACCCTCTCAGAGTACTTGATCTCTCACAGCACACTAGCCTGTCACCCTCTCAGAGTACTTGATCTCTAACAGCACACTAACCTGTCACCCTGTCAGAGTGCTTGATCTCTCACAGCACACTAGCCTGTCACCCTCTCAGAGTACTTGATCTCTCACAGCACACTAGCCTGTCACCCTGTCAGAGTGCTTGATCTCTAACAGCACACTAGCCTGTCACCCTGTCAGAGTGCTTGATCTCTCACAGCACACTAGCCTGTCACCCTCTCAGAGTACTTGATCTCTCACAGCACACTAGCCTGTCACCCTCTCAGAGTACTTGATCTCTAACAACACACTAGCCTGTCACTCTGTCAGAGTACTTGATCTCTAACAGCACACTAGCCTGTCACCCTCTCAGAGTGCTTGATCTCTATTAGCACACTAGCCTGTCACTCTGTCAGAGTACTTGATCTCTAACAGCACACTAGCCTGTCACCCTCTCAGAGTGCTTGATCTCTCACAGCACACTAGCCTGTCACCCTCTCAGAGTACTTGATCTCTAACAGCACACTAGCCTGTCACCCTCTCAGAGTACTTAATCTCTCACAGCACACTAGCCTGTCACCCTGTCAGAGTGCTTGATCTCTCACAGCACACTAGCCTGTCACCCTCTCAGAGTACTTGATCTCTCACAGCATACTAGCCTGCCACCCTCTCAGAGTGCTTGATCTCTCACAGCACACTAGCCTGTCACCCTCTCAGAGTGCTTGATCTCTAACAGCACACTAGCCTGTCACCCTCTCAGAGTGCTTGATCTCTCACAGCACACTAGCCTGTCACCCTCTCAGAGTACTTGATCTCTCACAGCACACTAGCCTGTCATCCTCTCAGAGTGCTTGATCTCTAACAGCACACTGGCCTGTCACCCTCTCAGAGTACTTGATCTCTCACAGCACACTAGCCTGTCACCCTCTCAGAGTACTTGATTTCTCACAGCACACTAGCCTGTCACCCTCTCAGAGTACTTGATCTCTAACAGCACACTAGCCTGTCACCCTCTCAGAGTGCTTGATCTCTCACAGCACACTAGCCTGTCACCCTGTCAGAGTGCTTGATCTCTAACAGCACACTAGCCTGTCACCCTGTCAGAGTGCTTGATCTCTCACAGCACACTAGCCTGTCACCCTCTCAGAGTACTTGATCTCTCACAGCACACTAGCCTGTCATCCTCTCAGAGTGCTTGATCTCTAACAGCACACTAGCCTGTCACCCTCTCAGAGTGCTTGATCTCTCACAGCACACTAGCCTGTCACCCTCTCAGAGTACTTGATCTCTCACAGCACACTAGCCTGTCACTCTCTCAGAGTACTTGATCTCTCACAGCACACTAGCCTGTCACCCTGTCAGAGTGCTTGATCTCTAACAGCACACTAGCCTGTCACCCTCTCAGAGTGCTTGATCTCTCACAGCACACTAGCCTGTCACCCTGTCAGAGTGCTTGATCTCTCACAGCACACTAGCCTGTCACCCTGTCAGAGTGCTTGATCTCTCACAGCACACTAGCCTGTCACCCTCTCAGAGTACTTGATCTCTAACAGCACACTAGCCTGTCACCCTCTCAGAGTACTTGATCTCTCACAGCACACTAGCCTGTCACCCTCTCAGAGTACTTGATCTCTAACAACACACTAGCCTGTCACCCTCTCAGAGTACTTGATCTCTCACAGCACACTAGCCTGTCACCCTCTCAGAATACTTGATCTCTCACAGCACACTAGCCTCTCACCCTCTCAGAGTACTTGATCTCTCACAGCACACTAGCCTGTCACCCTGTCAGAGTACTTGATCTCTAACAGCACACTAGCCTGTCATCCTCTCAGAGTGCTTGATCTCTCACAGCACACTAGCCTGTCACCCTCTCAGAGTACTTGATCTCTAACAGCACACTAGCCTGTCACCCTGTCAGAGTGCTTGATCTCTCACAGCACACTAGCCTGTCACCCTCTCAGAGTACTTGATCTCTCACAGCACACTAGCCTGTCACCCTGTCAGAGTGCTTGATCTCTAACAGCACACTAGCCTGTCACCCTGTCAGAGTGCTTGATCTCTCACAGCACACTAGCCTGTCACCCTCTCAGAGTACTTGATCTCTCACAGCACACTAGCCTGTCACCCTGTCAGAGTGCTTGATCTCTAACAGCACACTAGCCTGTCACCCTCTCAGAGTGCTTGATCTCTCACAGCACACTAGCCTGTCACCCTCTCAGAGTACTTGATCTCTAACAACACACTAGCCTGTCACCCTCTCAGAGTACTTGATCTCTAACAGCACACTAGCCTGTCACCCTCTCAGAGTGCTTGATCTCTATTAGCACACTAGCCTGTCACTCTGTCAGAGTACTTGATCTCTAACAGCACACTAGCCTGTCACCCTCTCAGAGTGCTTGATCTCTCACAGCACACTAGCCTGTCACCCTCTCAGAGTACTTGATCTCTAACAGCACACTAGCCTGTCACCCTCTCAGAGTACTTAATCTCTCACAGCACACTAGCCTGTCACCCTGTCAGAGTGCTTGATCTCTCACAGCACACTAGCCTGTCACCCTCTCAGAGTACTTGATCTCTCACAGCATACTAGCCTGCCACCCTCTCAGAGTGCTTGATCTCTCACAGCACACTAGCCTGTCACCCTCTCAGAGTGCTTGATCTCTAACAGCACACTAGCCTGTCACCCTCTCAGAGTGCTTGATCTCTCACAGCACACTAGCCTGTCACCCTCTCAGAGTACTTGATCTCTCACAGCACACTAGCCTGTCATCCTCTCAGAGTGCTTGATCTCTAACAGCACACTGGCCTGTCACCCTCTCAGAGTACTTGATCTCTCACAGCACACTAGCCTGTCACCCTCTCAGAGTACTTGATTTCTCACAGCACACTAGCCTGTCACCCTCTCAGAGTACTTGATCTCTAACAGCACACTAGCCTGTCACCCTCTCAGAGTGCTTGATCTCTCACAGCACACTAGCCTGTCACCCTGTCAGAGTGCTTGATCTCTAACAGCACACTAGCCTGTCACCCTGTCAGAGTGCTTGATCTCTCACAGCACACTAGCCTGTCACCCTCTCAGAGTACTTGATCTCTCACAGCACACTAGCCTGTCATCCTCTCAGAGTGCTTGATCTCTAACAGCACACTAGCCTGTCACCCTCTCAGAGTGCTTGATCTCTCACAGCACACTAGCCTGTCACCCTCTCAGAGTACTTGATCTCTCACAGCACACTAGCCTGTCACTCTCTCAGAGTACTTGATCTCTCACAGCACACTAGCCTGTCACCCTGTCAGAGTGCTTGATCTCTAACAGCACACTAGCCTGTCACCCTCTCAGAGTGCTTGATCTCTCACAGCACACTAGCCTGTCACCCTGTCAGAGTGCTTGATCTCTCACAGCGCACTAGCCTGTCACCCTCTCAGAGTGCTTGATCTCTCACAGCACACTCGCCTGTCACCCTGTCAGAGTGCTTGATCTCTCACAGCACACTAGCCTGTCACCCTCTCAGAGTACTTGATCTCTCACAGCACACTAGCCTGTCACCCTCTCAGAGTACTTGATCTCTCACAGCACACTAGCCTGTCACCCTCTCAGAGTGCTTGATCTCTAACAGCACACTAGCCTGTCACCCTGTCAGAGTGCTTGATTTCTCACAGCACACTAGCCTGTCACCCTCTCAGAGTACTTGATCTCTCACAGCACACTAGCCTGTCATCCTCTCAGAGTGCTTGATCTCTAACAGCACACTAGCCTGTCACCCTGTCAGAGTGCTTGATCTCTCACAGCTCACTAGCCTGTCACCCTGTCAGAGTACTTGATCTCTAACAGCACACTAGCCTGTCACCCTGTTAGAGTGCTTGATCTCTAACAGCACACTAGCCTGTCACCCTCTCAGACTGCTTGATCTCTCACAGCACACTAGCCTGTCACCCTGTCAGAGTGCTTGATCTCTAACAGCACACTAGCCTGTCACCCTCTCAGAGTACTTGATCTCTCACAGCACACTAGCCTGTCACCCTCTCAGAGTACTTGATCTCTAACAGCACACTAGCTTGTCACCCTGTCAGAGTACTTGATCTCTCACAGCACACTAGCCTGTCACCCTGTCAGAGTGATTGATCTCTCACAGCACACAAGCCTGTCATCCTCTCAGAGTGCTTGATCTCTAACAGCACACTAGCCTGTCACCCTTTCAGAGTACTTGATCTCTAACAGCCCACTAGCCTGTCACCCTGTCAGAGTGCTTGATCTCTAACAGCACACTAGCCTGTCACCCTGTCAGAGTACTTGATCTCTAACAGCACACTAGCCTGTCACCCTCTCAGAGTACTTGATCTCTCACAGCACACTAGCCTGTCACCCTGTCAGAGTGATTGATCTCTCACAGCACACAAGCCTGTCATCCTCTCAGAGTGCTTGATCTCTAACAGCACACTAGCCTGTCACCCTCTCAGAGTGCTTGATCTCTCACAGCACACTAGCCTGTCACTGTCAGAGTGCTTGATCTCTCACAGCACACTAGCCTGTCACCCTCTCAGAGTACTTGATCTCTCACAGCACACTAGCCTGTCCTCTCAGAGTACTTGATCTCTCACAGCACACTAGCCTGTCACCCTCTCAGAGTACTTGATCTCTAACAACACACTAGCCTGTCACCCTCTCAGAGTACTTGATCTCTCACAGCACACTAGCCTGTCACCCTCTCAGAATACTTGATCTCTCACAGCACACTAGCCTCTCACCCTCTCAGAGTACTTGATCTCTCACAGCACACTAGCCTGTCACCCTGTCAGAGTACTTGATCTCTAACAGCACACTAGCCTGTCATCCTCTCAGAGTGCTTGATCTCTCACAGCACACTAGCCTGTCACCCTCTCAGAGTACTTGATCTCTCACAGCACACTAGCCTGTCACCCTCTCAGAGTACTTGATCTCTAACAGCACACTAGCCTGTCACCCTCTCAGAGTACTTGATCTCTCACAGCACACTAGCCTGTCACCCTCTCAGAGTACTTGATCTCTAACAACACACTAGCCTGTCACCCTCTCAGAGTACTTGATCTCTCACAGCACACTAGCCTGTCACCCTCTCAGAATACTTGATCTCTCACAGCACACTAGCCTCTCACCCTCTCAGAGTACTTGATCTCTCACAGCACACTAGCCTGTCACCCTGTCAGAGTACTTGATCTCTAACAGCACACTAGCCTGTCATCCTCTCAGAGTGCTTGATCTTTCACAGCACACTAGCCTGTCACCCTCTCAGAGTACTTGATCTCTAACAGCACACTAGCCTGTCACCCTGTCAGAGTGCTTGATCTCTCACAGCACACTAGCCTGTCACCCTCTCAGAGTACTTGATCTCTCACAGCACACTAGCCTGTCACCCTGTCAGAGTGCTTGATCTCTAACAGCACACTAGCCTGTCACCCTGTCAGAGTGCTTGATCTCTCACAGCACACTAGCCTGTCACCCTCTCAGAGTACTTGATCTCTCACAGCACACTAGCCTGTCACCCTGTCAGAGTGCTTGATCTCTAACAGCACACTAGCCTGTCACCCTCTCAGAGTGCTTGATCTCTCACAGCACACTAGCCTGTCACCCTCTCAGAGTACTTGATCTCTAACAACACACTAGCCTGTCACCCTCTCAGAGTACTTGATCTCTAACAGCACACTAGCCTGTCACCCTCTCAGAGTGCTTGATCTCTATTAGCACACTAGCCTGTCACTCTGTCAGAGTACTTGATCTCTAACAGCACACTAGCCTGTCACCCTCTCAGAGTGCTTGATCTCTCACAGCACACTAGCCTGTCACCCTCTCAGAGTACTTGCTCTCTAACAGCACACTAGCCTGTCACCCTCTCAGAGTACTTAATCTCTCACAGCACACTAGCCTGTCACCCTGTCAGAGTGCTTGATCTCTCACAGCACACTAGCCTGTCACCCTCTCAGAGTACTTGATCTCTCACAGCATACTAGCCTGCCACCCTCTCAGAGTGCTTGATCTCTCACAGCACACTAGCCTGTCACCCTCTCAGAGTGCTTGATCTCTAACAGCACACTAGCCTGTCACCCTCTCAGAGTGCTTGATCTCTCACAGCACACTAGCCTGTCACCCTCTCAGAGTACTTGATCTCTCACAGCACACTAGCCTGTCATCCTCTCAGAGTGCTTGATCTCTAACAGCACACTGGCCTGTCACCCTCTCAGAGTACTTGATCTCTCACAGCACACTAGCCTGTCACCCTCTCAGAGTACTTGATTTCTCACAGCACACTAGCCTGTCACCCTCTCAGAGTACTTGATCTCTAACAGCACACTAGCCTGTCACCCTCTCAGAGTGCTTGATCTCTCACAGCACACTAGCCTGTCACCCTGTCAGAGTGCTTGATCTCTAACAGCACACTAGCCTGTCACCCTGTCAGAGTGCTTGATCTCTCACAGCACACTAGCCTGTCACCCTCTCAGAGTACTTGATCTCTCACAGCACACTAGCCTGTCATCCTCTCAGAGTGCTTGATCTCTAACAGCACACTAGCCTGTCACCCTCTCAGAGTGCTTGATCTCTCACAGCACACTAGCCTGTCACCCTCTCAGAGTACTTGATCTCTCACAGCACACTAGCCTGTCACTCTCTCAGAGTACTTGATCTCTCACAGCACACTAGCCTGTCACCCTGTCAGAGTGCTTGATCTCTAACAGCACACTAGCCTGTCACCCTCTCAGAGTGCTTGATCTCTCACAGCACACTAGCCTGTCACCCTGTCAGAGTGCTTGATCTCTCACAGCACACTAGCCTGTCACCCTCTCAGAGTATTTGATCTCTAACAGCACACTAGCCTGTCACCCTGTCAGAGTGCTTGATCTCTCACAGCACACTAGCCTGTCACCCTCTCAGAGTGCTTGATCTCTCACAGCGCACTAGCCTGTCACCCTCTCAGAGTGCTTGATCTCTCACAGCACACTAGCCTGTCACCCTGTCAGAGTGCTTGATCTCTCACAGCACACTAGCCTGTCACCCTCTCAGAGTACTTGATCTCTCACAGCACACTAGCCTGTCACCCTCTCAGAGTACTTGATCTCTCACAGCACACTAGCCTGTCACCCTCTCAGAGTGCTTGATCTCTAACAGCACACTAGCCTGTCACCCTGTCAGAGTGCTTGATCTCTCACAGCACACTAGCCTGTCACCCTCTCAGAGTACTTGATCTCTCACAGCACACTAGCCTGTCATCCTCTCAGAGTGCTTGATCTCTAACAGCACACTAGCCTGTCACCCTGTCAGAGTGCTTGATCTCTCACAGCTCACTAGCCTGTCACCCTGTCAGAGTACTTGATCTCTAACAGCACACTAGCCTGTCACCCTGTTAGAGTGCTTGATCTCTAACAGCACACTAGCCTGTCACCCTCTCAGACTGCTTGATCTCTCACAGCACACTAGCCTGTCACCCTGTCAGAGTGCTTGATCTCTAACAGCACACTAGCCTGTCACCCTCTCAGAGTACTTGATCTCTCACAGCACACTAGCCTGTCACCCTCTCAGAGTACTTGATCTCTAACAGCACACTAGCTTGTCACCCTGTCAGAGTACTTGATATCTCACAGCACACTAGCCTGTCACCCTGTCAGAGTGATTGATCTCTCACAGCACACAAGCCTGTCATCCTCTCAGAGTGCTTGATCTCTAACAGCACACTAGCCTGTCACCCTCTCAGAGTACTTGATCTCTAACAGCCCACTAGCCTGTCACCCTGTCAGAGTGCTTGATCTCTAACAGCACACTAGCCTGTCACCCTGTCAGAGTACTTGATCTCTAACAGCACACTAGCCTGTCACCCTCTCAGAGTACTTGATCTCTCACAGCACACTAGCCTGTCACCCTGTCAGAGTGATTGATCTCTCACAGCACACAAGCCTGTCATCCTCTCAGAGTGCTTGATCTCTAACAGCACACTAGCCTGTCAACCTCTCAGAGTGCTTGATCTCTCACAGCACACTAGCCTGTCACTGTCAGAGTGCTTGATCTCTCACAGCACACTAGCCTGTCACCCTCTCAGAGTACTTGATCTCTCACAGCACACTAGCCTGTCATCCTCTCAGAGTACTTGATCTCTCACAGCACACTAGCCTGTCACCCTCTCAGAGTACTTGATCTCTAACAGCACACTAGCCTGTCACCCTCTCAGAGTACTTGATCTCTCACAGCACACTAGCCTGTCACCCTCTCAGAGTACTTGATCTCTCACAGCACACTAGCCTGTCACCCTGTCAGAGTGCTTGATCTCTAACAGCACACTAGCCTGTCACCCTCTCAGAGTGCTTGATCTCTCACAGCACACTAGCCTGTCACCCTGTCAGAGTGCTTGATCTCTCACAGCACACTAGCCTGTCACCCTCTCAGAGTACTTGATCTCTAACAGCACACTAGCCTGTCACCCTGTCAGAGTGCTTGATCTCTCACAGCACACTAGCCTGTCACCCTCTCAGAGTGCTTGATCTCTCACAGCGCACAAGCCTGTCACCCTCTCAGAGTGCTTGATCTCTCACAGCACACTAGCCTGTCACCCTGTCAGAGTGCTTGATCTCTCACAGCACACTAGCCTGTCACCCTCTCAGAGTACTTGATCTCTCACAGCACACTAGCCTGTCACCCTCTCAGAGTACTTGATCTCTCACAGCACACTAGCCTGTCACCCTCTCAGAGTGCTTGATCTCTAACAGCACACTAGCCTGTCACCCTGTCAGAGTGCTTGATCTCTCACAGCACACTAGCCTGTCACCCTCTCAGAGTACTTGATCTCTCACAGCACACTAGCCTGTCATCCTCTCAGAGTGCTTGATCTCTAACAGCACACTAGCCTGTCACCCTCTCAGAGTGCTTGATCTCTCACAGCACACTAGCCTGTCACCCTCTCAGAGTGATTGATCTGTCACAGCACACTAGCCTGTCACCCTCTCAGAGTGCTTGATCTCTAACAGCACACTAGCCTGTCACCCTGTCAGAGTGCTTGATCTCTCACAGCACACTAGCCTGTCACCCTCTCAGAGTACTTGATCTCTCACAGCACACTAGCCTGTCATCCTCTCAGAGTGCTTGATCTCTAACAGCACACTAGCCTGTCACCCTGTCAGAGTGCTTGATCTCTCACAGCACACTAGCCTGTCACCCTGTCAGAGTGCTTGATCTCTCACAGCACACTAGCCTGTCACCCTCTCAGAGTGCTTGATCTCTAACAGCACACTAGCCTGTCACCCTCTCAGAGTACTTGATCTCTCACAGCACACTAGCCTGTCACCCTCTCAGAGTACTTGATCTCTCACAGCACACTAGCCTGTCACCCTCTCAGAGTACTTGATCTCTCACAGCACACTAGTCTGTCACCCTGTCAGAGTGCTTGATCTCTCACAGCACACTAGCCTGTCACCCTCTCAGAGTACTTGATCTCTAACAGCACACTAGCCTGTCACCCTCTCAGAGTACTTGATCTCTAACAGCACACTAGCCTGTCACCCTCTCAGAGTGCTTGATCTCTCACAACACACTAGCCTGTCACCCTCTCAGAGTACTTGATCTCTCACAGCACACTAGCCTGTCACCCTGTCAGAATGCTTGATCTCTCACAGCACACTAGCCTGTCACCCTCTCAGAGTGCTTGATCTCTAACAGCCCACTAGCCTGTCACCCTCTCAGAGTACTTGATCTCTCACAGCACACTAGCCTGTCACCCTGTCAGGGTACTTGATCTCTCACAGCACACTAGCCTGTCACCCTGTCAGAGTGCTTGATCTCTCACAGCACACAAGCCTGTCACCCTGTCAGAGTGCTTGATCTCTCACAGCACACTAGCCTGTCACCCTGTCAGTGTGCTTGATCTCTAACAGCACACTAGCCTGTCACCCTCTCAGAGTGCTTGATCTCTCACAGCACACTAGCCTGTCACCCTGTCAGAGTGCTTGATCTCTAACAGTACACTAGCCTGTCACCCTCTCAGAGTACTTGATCTCTCACAGCACACTAGCCTGTCACCCTCTCAGAGTACTTGATCTCTAACAGCACACTAGCCTGTCACCCTGTCAGAGTGCTTGATCTCTCACAGCACACTAGCCTGTCACCCTGTCAGAGTACTTGATCTCTCACAGCACACTAGCCTGTCACCCTGTCAGTGTGCTTGATCTCTAACAGCACACTAGCCTGTCACCCTCTCAGAGTACTTGATCTCTCACAGCACACTAGCCTGTCACCCTGTCAGAGTACTTGATCTCTAACAGCACACTAGCCTGTCACCCTCTCAGAGTACTTGATCTCTCACAGCACACTAGCCTGTCACCCTGTCAGAGTACTTGATCTCTAACAGCACACTAGCCTGTCATCCTCTCAGAGTGCTTGATCTCTCACAGCACACTAGCCTGTCACCCTCTCAGAGTACTTGATCTCTCACAGCACACTAGCCTGTCACCCTGTCAGAGTGCTTGATCTCTAACAGCACACTAGCCTGTCACCCTCTCAGAGTACTTGATCTCTCACAGCACACTAGCCTGTCACCCTCTCAGAGTACTTGATCTCTAACAGCACACTAGCCTGTCACCCTGTCAGAGTGCTTGATCTCTCACAGCACACTAGCCTGTCACCCTGTCAGAGTACTTGATCTCTCACAGCACACTAGCCTGTCACCCTCTCAGAGTGCTTGATCTCTCACAGCACACTAGCCTGTCACCCTCTCAGAGTGCTTGATCTCTCACAGCACACTAGCCTGTCATCCTCTCAGAGTGCTTGATCTCTCACAGCACACTAGCCTGTCACCCTGTCAGAGTACTTGATCTCTCACAGCACACTAGCCTGTCACCCTGTCAGAGTGCTTGATCTCTCACAGCACACTAGCCTGTCACCCTCTCAGAGTACTTGATCTCTAACAGCACACTAGCCTGTCACCCTGTCAGAGTACTTGATCTCTCACAGCACACTAGCCTGTCACCCTCTCAGAGTACTTGATCTCTCACAGCACACTAGCCTGTCACCCTGTCAGAGTGCCTGATCTCTCACAGCACACTAGCCTGTCACCCTGTCAGAGTACTTGATCTCTCACAGCACACTAGCCTGTCACCCTCTCAGAGTACTTGATCTCTCACAGCACACTAGCCTGTCACCCTCTCAGAGTACTTGATCTCTCACAGCACACTAGCCTGTCATCCTCTCAGAGTACTTGATCTCTCACAGCACACTAGCCTGTCACCCTCTCAGAGTACTTGATCTCTAACAGCACACTAGCCTGTCACCCTCTCAGAGTACTTGATCTCTCACAGCACACTAGCCTGTCACCCTCTCAGAGTACTTGATCTCTCACAGCACACTAGCCTGTCACCCTGTCAGAGTGCTTGATCTCTAACAGCACACTAGCCTGTCACCCTCTCAGAGTGCTTGATCTCTCACAGCACACTAGCCTGTCACCCTGTCAGAGTGCTTGATCTCTCACAGCACACTAGCCTGTCACCCTCTCAGAGTACTTGATCTCTAACAGCACACTAGCCTGTCACCCTGTCAGAGTGCTTGATCTCTCACAGCACACTAGCCTGTCACCCTGTCAGAGTACTTGATCTCTCACAGCACACTAGCCTGTCACCCTCTCAGAGTACTTGATCTCTCACAGCACACTAGCCTGTCATCCTCTCAGAGTGCTTGATCTCTAACAGCACACTAGCCTGTCACCCTCTCAGAGTGCTTGATCTCTCACAGCACACTAGCCTGTCACCCTCTCAGAGTGATTGATCTGTCACAGCACACTAGCCTGTCACCCTCTCAGAGTGCTTGATCTCTAACAGCACACTAGCCTGTCACCCTGTCAGAGTGCTTGATCTCTCACAGCACACTAGCCTGTCACCCTCTCAGAGTACTTGATCTCTCACAGCACACTAGCCTGTCATCCTCTCAGAGTGCTTGATCTCTAACAGCACACTAGCCTGTCACCCTGTCAGAGTGCTTGATCTCTAACAGCACACTAGCCTGTCACCCTGTCAGAGTGCTTGATCTCTCACAGCACACTAGCCTGTCACCCTCTCAGAGTGCTTGATCTCTAACAGCACACTAGCCTGTCACCCTCTCAGAGTACTTGATCTCTCACAGCACACTAGCCTGTCACCCTCTCAGAGTACTTGATCTCTCACAGCACACTAGCCTGTCACCCTCTCAGAGTACTTGATCTCTCACAGCACACTAGTCTGTCACCCTGTCAGAGTGCTTGATCTCTCACAGCACACTAGCCTGTCACCCTCTCAGAGTACTTGATCTCTAACAGCACACTAGCCTGTCACCCTCTCAGAGTACTTGATCTCTAACAGCACACTAGCCTGTCACCCTCTCAGAGTGCTTGATCTCTCACAACACACTAGCCTGTCACCCTCTCAGAGTACTTGATCTCTCACAGCACACTAGCCTGTCACCCTGTCAGAATGCTTGATCTCTCACAGCACACTAGCCTGTCACCCTCTCAGAGTGCTTGATCTCTAACAGCCCACTAGCCTGTCACCCTCTCAGAGTACTTGATCTCTCACAGCACACTAGCCTGTCACCCTGTCAGGGTACTTGATCTCTCACAGCACACTAGCCTGTCACCCTGTCAGAGTGCTTGATCTCTCACAGCACACAAGCCTGTCACCCTGTCAGAGTGCTTGATCTCTCACAGCACACTAGCCTGTCACCCTGTCAGTGTGCTTGATCTCTAACAGCACACTAGCCTGTCACCCTCTCAGAGTGCTTGATCTCTCACAGCACACTAGCCTGTCACCCTGTCAGAGTGCTTGATCTCTAACAGTACACTAGCCTGTCACCCTCTCAGAGTACTTGATCTCTCACAGCACACTAGCCTGTCACCCTCTCAGAGTACTTGATCTCTAACAGCACACTAGCCTGTCACCCTGTCAGAGTGCTTGATCTCTCACAGCACACTAGCCTGTCACCCTGTCAGAGTACTTGATCTCTCACAGCACACTAGCCTGTCACCCTGTCAGTGTGCTTGATCTCTAACAGCACACTAGCCTGTCACCCTCTCAGAGTACTTGATCTCTCACAGCACACTAGCCTGTCACCCTGTCAGAGTACTTGATCTCTAACAGCACACTAGCCTGTCACCCTCTCAGAGTACTTGATCTCTCACAGCACACTAGCCTGTCACCCTGTCAGAGTACTTGATCTCTAACAGCACACTAGCCTGTCATCCTCTCAGAGTGCTTGATCTCTCACAGCACACTAGCCTGTCACCCTCTCAGAGTACTTGATCTCTCACAGCACACTAGCCTGTCACCCTGTCAGAGTGCTTGATCTCTAACAGCACACTAGCCTGTCACCCTCTCAGAGTACTTGATCTCTCACAGCACACTAGCCTGTCACCCTCTCAGAGTACTTGATCTCTAACAGCACACTAGCCTGTCACCCTGTCAGAGTGCTTGATCTCTCACAGCACACTAGCCTGTCACCCTGTCAGAGTACTTGATCTCTCACAGCACACTAGCCTGTCACCCTCTCAGAGTGCTTGATCTCTCACAGCACACTAGCCTGTCACCCTCTCAGAGTGCTTGATCTCTCACAGCACACTAGCCTGTCACCCTCTCAGAGTGCTTGATCTCTCACAGCACACTAGCCTGTCACCCTGTCAGAGTACTTGATCTCTCACAGCACACTAGCCTGTCACCCTGTCAGAGTGCTTGATCTCTCACAGCACACAAGCCTGTCACCCTCTCAGAGTACTTGATCTCTAACAGCACACTAGCCTGTCACCCTGTCAGAGTACTTGATCTCTCACAGCACACTAGCCTGTCACCCTCTCAGAGTACTTGATCTCTCACAGCACACTAGCCTGTCACCCTGTCAGAGTGCCTGATCTCTCACAGCACACTAGCCTGTCACCCTGTCAGAGTACTTGATCTCTCACAGCACACTAGCCTGTCACCCTCTCAGAGTACTTGATCTCTCACAGCACACTAGCCTGTCACCCTCTCAGAGTGTTTGATCTCTAACAGCACACTAGCGTGTCACCCTCTCAGAGTACTTGATCTCTCACAGCACACTAGCCTGTCACCCTCTCAGAGTACTTGATCTCTAACAGCACACTAGCCTGTCACCCTGTCAGAGTGCTTGATCTCTCACAGCACACTAGCCTGTCACCCTGTCAGAGTACTTGATCTCTCACAGCACACTAGCCTGTCACCCTCTCAGAGTACTTGATCTCTAACAGCACACTAGCCTGTCACCCTGTCAGAGTACTTGATCTCTCACAGCACACTAGCCTGTCACCCTCTCAGAGTACTTGATCTCTCACAGCACACTAGCCTGTCACCCTCTCAGAGTACTTGATCTCTAACAGCACACTAGCCTGTCACCCTGTCAGAGTACTTGATCTCTCACAGCACACTAGCCTGTCACCCTCTCAGAGTGCTTGATCTCTAACAGCACACTAGCCTGTCACCCTGTCAGAGTACTTGATCTCTCACAGCACACTAGCCTGTCACCCTCTCAGAGTGCTTGATCTCAAACAGCACACTAGCCTGTCACCCTCTCAGAGTGCTTGATCTCTCACAGCACACTAGCCTGTCACCCTCTCAGAGTGCTTGATCTCTCACAGCACACTAGCCTGTCACCCTCTCAGAGTGCTTGATCTCTCACAGTACACTAGCCTGTCACCCTCTCAGAGTACTCATACTGCATAAATTCAAAATTTTAATCTTGTATCAAAATACTTTTTATAGAAGGAGTGGTTCAAAGGTTATGACAGCTTATATGTACCCTTGTCAGACATTAGGCTTTACCTATTCAATTATGTCTTGTTGAAAAAATTAATTTGTTGACAAAAGAGTTAAGCAAGAAATCTTTACTATAAAAAGCTCAGTATATGTCTGAAGCCAGGATCTGAGACTAGGATAAAAAAATTGCCTTGCACAGGACTTGAACTCATTATGTTTAGCTTAGTAGGCAGACACTGTAATACCTGCACCAATCAACTTGCTCAGTCTGTGATTTATCATACCACTTGATGATCTCTCACTGCACTCTAGATTGTCAGGCTACTAGCAGATATTTATATTTGTTTGGTGGTTTAAGTTGAGGCTTTTTTTCATTCTGTTATTGCAAATCATCTTCAAAGGACATTTTTTTTATTCTGAACTATGAGCAATATATTTTCACCGTGTTTTTTTCGCAATCTGCTATTAGCTGTTATTTAAAACTTTAAAAAAGTACAATATTTATTGGCATCGTTATTTTATGCAAACTTTTCTTGCCTTTATTGAATGTTTCAAGGCAATAAAAACGAAATTGCCACATTAACAAATGCCCAAGGGTTGACTGTCTATCATGACTTCTGCCATTACGCACATTTATGCATATATACTATAAAACTGCAGCAGAAGGCAACTTCTTTGACAAGCCAACTTTCACCATCAGGCCAGTTAGTACTTAAACAGTAAACTGTCATACCAATGTGACTAAAGGCTGTCATATGGACTCATCACAACTAATTATATTAATAACCAACACCCTGGTAGTCTGGTGTGTTGTGAGAAATTGTAAGGGGGAATAACTAACTGCATTATTATTACTAAATGTGAAAAGGTGATTAATTAGTGTTGGTATTGGTGTGTTGTGCGGCTGAAATAAAAGTAGTGAGTTCGAATCCCATGGGAAGCATTCTTTTTTTCATATCTAACATTTATACATTTAGATGTGGCAGCCATTCGAATAAAGCTAAATCAATTATCATATACCTACAGACTCCTGATGATATGAATTCTACTGATAATCATTATCACAATACAAACAGTTAACACTCTCACCTTCTCCTCTCTATCTTATATTATATATATTTTATTTGTGTTTTAATATTTTATTACTGTATAAGTAGCTAGCAAGACAAGACAGCTGGCAGCTGGCAAGTGCAGGAAGCACTTGCCCTGCAGTATGAAGGTTTTGTTTGCTCTGAGCACGCACACTGTGCACAGAGCAGCGGTATGATGTGTTTAATCATTTCTGTGGCAGTTAATAAAGTTATTCTCGTTGTAACCTGGTGCATATTCGTATCTTTCCATAAAGATTAATAAGGATACAGTTTCATGCAGAGGTGTAATGTACTTATAACAATCTTATAGACAAGTAGTACTACTTATAGTCATGGGGAAACATGACAAGAAATAATTAAGAATCACTGGTCTAGACTAAGAAGCACATTGTAATCTGCATAGTATTAACCAACCATATAAAAAAGTCTATCACTGAAGATATTTTGATCCAGCTATCTTTCTGGTTGTATATAGCAAGAGTAGATAATTCCTTGAGCAATTATGCACATAATTGTTTAAAACTGAAAAACGTTTTGCATCCCTTTTAAGCCTATGCATTTTTGTAGCCTCAGGCCCTTTCTCTCATAAGTAAATTTATCGAAATATTTTAAAATAGTTAAAAGGTGACTGATAACTACAAAGAGCTGGAGACTTTTGACGAGTGTTGAGAGCTAATGCAATTAGATACGAGCTTGGAATGCTTGTGCTGGTTTATTAGTTTGTCTCCATGTGATTAGATTATATACAAAAAAGAACTTTTTTTACTGATGAGCTGGAAAATATCAATAACAAACCTTTATCAATCTACTTAAAAAGAGCTTGTGGAGTTGTATAGAAATGATCCAGTTTACACCATGGAACTAACATACAGTATTTAGATTTATGACACGCAGTTGCAAGCCAATTCAAACAGCTCTGACTCACCAGTATAATAGAGCAGTAAACGACAGCGAGTTCAAAGTAATCAAGTGTAATGAATGCTCAAGTTGCTGTTTTCAATAATTGGATTATTGGTTGTTAATCTTGTATTAAATCTAATTCATGTCATTACAATATTATGATATTCAGTTTTATTGAAGGTTCCAAAGTTGTAAATGAATAAAGAGAATACTAACAACAAGTAGGTGTGTTTCACTGTGAGAACACTTGATAGATCTTCACTGTCTCTGACAGTAGCTCTCATGCTTAGTGATGCCTTCCACTTTGTCTTCAGTGCACTTCTTCCTTTATTATATACACTAGATAAGTTGATACCAATCACATGATAGTCGGATCTGGGAAAACTGTATATGAAAGAATATACATATTATACATATTATACCATGCATAATATTAACTATTTTATAGATTAGCCTTATAAAAACACCAAGTTATTTGTTCAGGTCAAGGTCGCTGACTATTTGCAAAGAAAATGTTGCTGTCTAGTTGGTCAGTTTGTCATCCGAAATATAACCCGTTGTCACCAAATATCGGCAGCTGCTCTGTTGCTAAAGTTAAATCATTTTAACAATGTCTTGTTCATGTTTATCACTGGTGCGTAATACAAAGATTCTTATGAGAAGATTTCTTTGAGCGATATATATATATATATAGATTAAATTAGGCTCTAATCGCCATAGTTATTGTCTGAGACTCTCGTTATAGGTAAAAGCATAACATGGCCTAGCTGATAGATTTATATTCTATCCCTAGTCACAAATATATATATAAAACATAAATTTCTATTATTTTGCTGTTTAAACATGTGTAATATATCTGATGAAAAATTTAGCCAAATTGAGGACAGTTTTAATTGTTTACGCTTTGTTTTTATATTGTAAAATAAACAAGTTGATGCGGAGAAACTTCTTGATATATTTTTTTGCAAGCAAACTTGTTATTCCGACATTTGACTGGTTATTATGGTTCATCAATAATGTCCTGTAATTTGATTGGTTATTATGGTTCATCAATAATGTCCTGTAATTTGATTGGTTATTATGGTTCATCAATAATGTCCTGTAATTTGATTGGTTATTATGGTTCATCAATAATGTCCTGTCATTAGACTAGTGGTTATGGTTCGTCAATTATGTCCTGTCACTTGACTAGTTGTTATGGTTCGTCAATTTTGCCCCATCACATGATTGCGTTATATGACTCACACTATGTCAGGAAGGTTTTAATTACATGGACATAGCTTCCGACATTATTCCGACATTTGACTGGTTATTATGGCTCATCAATTATGTCCTGTCATTTCACTGGTTATTATGGCTCATCAATTATGTCCTGTCATTAGACTAGTTGTTATGGTTCGCCAATTATGTCCTGTCACTTGACTAGTTGTTATGGTTCGTCAATTTTGCCCCATCACATGATTGCGTTATATGACTCACACTATGTCAGGAAGGTTTTAATTACATGGACATAGCTTCCGACATTATTCCGACATTTGACTGGTTATTATGGCTCATCAATTATGTCCTGTCATTTCACTGGTTATTATGGCTCATCAATTATGTCCTGTCATTAGACTAGTTGTTATGGTTTGCCAATTATGTCCTGTCACTTGACTAGTTGTTATGGTTCGTCAATTTTGCCCCATCACATGATTACGTTATATGACTCACACTATGTCAGGAATAGCAGAGCAGGAGGGCATCAAAAAGCTGTCAAAAAAGTGATTTATTCCTTTTGAAGGTGGGCTATGTGATAAGAGTGACATCTAGATCAGAATGTCGAGCTGATTTCAAATATCTGGTTTCTACACTTCTCAGATTGTTCCTACTTGAGCATTATAATTAATATATTATTTTATTTAAACAAATGTCTGTAATGTTTTTTTGCGCTTCTGCCAACAATGTGATAATGAAAATGGCATATAAATACTAAATAATTAGCAATAACCTAAGTTGAAATCAATTCTAATAACACTAAAATATTTATTATTCAAATATTAGAATAATATTACTAGTGTATTATATAATATTATGTATTCCCAGTTTGGTTGATATTGTAGCAGCGTTACAGTTTGTCCTTGTTATTCCACAACTCCTATATCATTACATGCAGATTTACAAAACAAAATGAAAAGTATTTTTAAAGACTAAGACCATGTATATATAATAATTTAGTATAAATATATTCATCATTAATGCTTATTATGTTGAACCGTGAACTTTATTATGCAAGTGAAATCACAATTAGTCAGTCTTGTGTAATGTATGACACATGTATTCTAATTAAACATAAAGCACACCTTTGGTTACAATACCTCTCAAATAATAACCTTTTAATTCGCAGTCATCTGAGTCTTCTGCATTACTACTTTTATCTCCATCTTTATTTATATTGCTACAACAGCTGCATCTGCACATGTCTGTAAACTTGAGATCTGTGTTTTTGCACTGACAGCGACGAGACTGGCATCCAGTTTTGCATCGACAAAACGTGTCCATGAGCACATCAGGAGGTGCTTGTTGTTCTGTCATCCATATAGCTTTAAGCTTTCCACCTTCCATAAACCATCCATGTTGTTATTCTTGTATATTTGAAAGCTAGACAGCAACTGACTTACTACATAAGTGAGACAAGAGAGTAAAAGGATTATTACATAAGAATTACATAACAGATGAGTGAGTCAATATGAACAAAGAGTCTGACAACAGCTATATACAAATACAAGATAATGACTGGTCAATGTCAACAACTAGTACATATTCAATAAAATGTTGCTGGGGGGATGGGCCATTGATGATGATTTACTTGGCTCTTCTCCAAATCGGAGCCTGGTAGGCAGTCCTAGGTATATGGAGATTTGATTCATCTACATATAGGCTATATGCTGTTAATATGTACAAATAGGATGTTTATACATCTGTATATGCTGTTTATACGTACCCGCCGGATGTCCATTTGTACATATATGCTCATCATAAACATACATGTGTGTTGTTCATACATACAAAAAGGATATTCATTTGTACAGCAATGCTGTACATGTGTACATATATGTCATTAACCTCTACATAATTATATGTTGGTAATACATTTTTGTATGCTGTTCATAGGTACAGATATGTTGTTTGAATTTATAGATGTTCATATACATAAATGTACATATAAACATATATCCTGTTTGTATGTTTATTTATGCCACTCTTGTGTGTAGATATGCCATTATTATGTACAGACACATTAATCTTATTTATATGCCATTTACATGTATGTATACGCCATTAGAATGTATAGATGTGTACTTACATACAAATCTGCTCTTTTCTACACTATGTCTTCTGTCTACAGGTACATGATCGGGTACAGGAAGCATGTGGTACCTTTCAGTGCACTTTTCTTATTATTTTAATATGTTACTGTTTCTCATTCTCTATTTTGTTGTTTTACTCCATGTTTGGCTCCCTTCAAGTTCTAATTGCCATTTCTTTGGTTGTTTTCCTGTAGTGGTATTTTTATTGCCAATTCTCTTCATTTTTAGTATAAGTGTAGCTATAAGAGGAACCGGGCATGGTTGAGATGGATTTTATCTATAAATCAATGATTGGAGGGCTAACCTGAAAAGAAGGGAAGCGCGTGGAGTCAAGCACCGGAATAAAAAGCTAATACATGATGAGTTGAATTATAAGACCTTGTGTGACTCGCACAAAAAACTTAAACCTGTCGTCACCAAACATTGGAAGTTGCTATTTTTTCATTACTGGCTTGCTAGCCTTGTCTTGCTTAGATTTATCACCGGTGGTTGTAGATGTAAGTCTCTTATAATAATATTTCATTCCATGGTGCATAGATTAAATTACACTACAATTATGTTTACAGTCTGTGAAGCTGGTTATATGATATGGTGTAACACGGTTATATCAGCCAAACTTATATTCCCCCACTTTTAGTATCATCAACAAATAAAACATATATTTTTAATATTTCATTGGTTATGGATATTTTATATATATGAAGAAAAAACATCTCTAAATAAAGGGCAGGTCATTGGCAATTGTCCTCTTTGTTTCGTGTTGTAAAATAAGCAAGTTGATGCTAAAAACTCTTCTATTTTTTCTATGCAATCAAATGGTCTTTCATGCTATATTATTAGCCACTATGGTGTATCACTCTTTTCCTCTCACATGACTAGTTGCTATGGTTTATCACTCCTTTCCTGTCACATCACTAGTTGCTATGGCATATCTCTCCTTTCCTGTCACACGACTAGTTGCCGTGGTGTATCACTTCTTTTCTATCATAGGACTAGTTGCTATGATGTATCACTTCTTTTCTGTCACATGACTAGTTGCTAGGGTGTATCACTCATTTCCTGTCACATGACTAGTTGCTATGGTGTATCACTCCTTTCCTGTCACATGACTAGTTGCTATGGTGTATCACTCCTTTCCTGCCACATGATTAGTCGCTATGGTGTATAACTCCTTTCTTGTCACATGTCTAGTCGCTATGGTTGATCGCTCCTTTCCTACCACATGACTAGTTGCTATGGTGTATCACACCTTTCTTGTCACGTGACTAGTTGTTATGGTGTATCACTTCTTTCCTGTCCCATGGCTTGTTGTTATGGTTTGTCACTCATTTCCTATCTTATCACTAGTTACTCTTCCATTGTCATTCCTTTCCTGGTATATGACTTCTTACTACGACTCACACCTTTTCAATCAACTTGGTTGCGCTCTTTGCTCCTTTGAATTAAGTGACTTGTTTGTGCGTGTCAGGAAGCTTACTCTCTCGAGATTATAATAACAAGCAGTACCATATGATCGTCTGTTTATACATGAAATAAATGGTTATAAAACATATATATATATATATATATATATATATATATATATATATATAAATTTGCCCACTCTTGCTTTAAACCTTAAGTTGGCTCCACTTTTAGATTGTTTACGTAACCAAAATTTGACGCAGTCTCACTGCACCAAGTTCAAGGACATGTCGAGCTGTGAGGAAAAAACTTTACAGGTGTCACCAACATGCAGTCTTGGAGCATCTTGGCCAGGTCGTGTGAGTATTTACTTCAACTACAAATGAATCATCTGATAGTTCCATTGAGAGGTGTTATTTTCAAGTAAATATATTTTCATACATCAGGTTGGTCCTTTGACACCAATAAAGTTTGATTTAATGTGAGTCTGTTTGAGTTCATTAGGAAAATGAGCGAGGGCTAACATCTCATGCGTACATGTTTTACTTACACACAAAGAATATAAAAGCACTATATTCATACAATGTTATACTTTGTGTTGCCACATCTACCCCGCTAGTATAATATCAGTTATCAGTATAGACTAGGAATCTCAAACACTCAGTCTACAGGATGGGCAACCCTCATGGTAATTTAATGGGCCACAGTAATTTCTCGTCTAACTAAAATTAACTCTTTATATGACTACTTTGTGTGGAATTGAATATACACAAGCGCATTGTGCTATCTCTATAGCATGTGACTGACTCAAGCTCATAAATAAACTTGGGCTGACATGAGTGATTGCTTGCATTTTAAATATTTAGAATGTGCATGCATAACTCTGTACTACAGATTTCAAGTTTGGTTAAGGATGGCTACACACTGATAAACAAACCATAACCATTCATCATAACTTGGTTTAGGAGGTTAGTAAAGCTGAAATTCATACATTTTTACTGTAATATTAGCCTTTAGAAACATCTTCTTATTTTACAAAATATAAATGGAAGATGAAAAGAGAGTATTTCAGAAATAATAGGAGTTGTTATATCATGTCACTGAGTTTAGTGATAGCCTTCCTTGTCTCAGTTATCAACTAATAGTAGCTGTTAAAGAGGATTATAACACTCATCAGCACTATGAAAACAGCACAAAGAAGAATACAGTACTTACACTAGCAATGTTAGAGAATCCAAATTCACAAACAACAGAGTGTTTGTATTCATATAAACTGTGTCAATGGAGATCCAGTAAGAGCAAGTTTTATTATAAGTGAAATGATAGCAAATCATCAATTAGCCTTACAGATGATTTGTTCATAAAAGTAGGGACTTCTAGAGGCAAGTGATGTTTTATGTCCAGATAGAAATATACTGTTTGCTGGTGTAACATTGTCACCCAGCTTTAATTTGAGACTGTTACAGTAGGCCTAGTCTACTAGTCATCTGTATAATTATGTTTCATTAACTTTAAAAAGAGCTTGTGGAGTTGTATAGAATTGATCCAGTTTAAAACATGGAACTAACATACAGTATTTAGATTTATGACATGCAGTTGCAAACCAATTCAAAAAGCTCTGACTCACCAATATAATAGAGCAGTAAACGACAGCGAGTTCAAAGTAATCAAGTGTAATGAATGCTCAAGTTGCTGTTTTTAATAATCGGATTATTGGTTGTTAATCTTGTATTAAAATCTAATTCATGTCATTACAATATTATGATATTCAGTTTTATTTAAAGTTTCAAAGTTGTAAATGAATAAAGAGAATACTAACAACAAGTAGGTGTGTTTCACTGTGAGAGCACTTGATAGATCTTCACTGTCTCTGACAGTAGTTCTCATGCTTAGTGATGCCTTCCACTTTGTATCCAGTGCACTTCATCCTTTATTATATACACTAGAGAAGTTGATACCTAGCAATCACATGATAGTCGGATCTGAGAAAACAGTATATGAAATAATATATATTTTATACATATTCTACCATGCATAATATTAACTATTTTATAGATTAGCCTTATGAACACACCAAGTTATTTGTTCAGGTCAAGGTCGCTGACTATTTGCAAAGAAAATGTTGCTGTCTAGTTGGTCAGTTTGTCATCCGAAATATAACCCGTTGTCACCAAATATCGGCAGCTGCTCTGTTGCTAAAGTTAAATCATTTTAACAATGTCTTGTTCATGTTTATCACTGGTGCGTAATACAAAGATTCTTATGAGAAGATTTCTTTGAGCGATATATGTATAAATTAAATTAGGCTCTAATCGTCATAGTTATTGTCTGAGACTCTCGTTATAGGTAACAGCATAACATGGCCTAGCTGATAGATTTATATTCTATCCCTAGTTGCACATATATATAAAACATAAATTTATATTATTTTGCTGTTTAAAGATGTCTAATATATCTGATGAAAAATTTAGCCAAATTGAGGACAGTTTTAATTGTTTACACTTTGTTTTTATATTGTAAAATAAACAAGTTGATGCGGAGAAACTTCTTGATGCTTTTTTGCAAGCAAACTTGTTATTCCGCCATTTGACTGGTTATTATGGCTCATCAATTATGTCTTGTCATTTGACTAGTTGTTATGGTTCGCCAATTATGTCCTGTCACTTGACTAGTTGTTATGGTTCGTCAATTTTGCCCCATCACATGATTGCGTTATATGACTCACACTATGTCAGGAATAGTAGAGCAGGAGGGCATCAAAAAGCTGTCAAAAAAGTGATTTATTCCTTTTGAAGGTGGGCTATGTGATAAGAGTGACATCTAGATCAGAATTTCGAGCTGATTTCAAATATCTGGTTTCTACACTTCTCAGATTGTTCCTACTTGAGCATTATAATTAATATATTATTTTATTTAAACAAATGTCTGTAATGTTTTTTTGCGCTTCTGCCAACAATGTGATAATGAAAATGGCATATAAATACTAAATAATTAGGAAAAACCTAAGTTGAAATCAATTCTAATAACACTAAAATATTTATTTTTCAAATATTAGAATAATATTACTAGTGTATTATATAATAATATGTATTCCCAGTTTGGTTGATATTGTAGCAGTGTTACAGTTTGTCCTTGTTATTCTACAACTCCCATATCATTACGTGCAGATTTACAAACAAAATGAAAAGTATTTTTAAAGACTAAGACTATGTATATATAACATATTAATATACATATATTCACCCTTATTGCTTATTATGTTGAACCGTGAACTTTATTATGCAAGTGAAATCGCAATGAGTCAGTATTTTGTAATGTATGACACATGTATTCTAATTAAACATAAAGCACACCTTTGGTTACAATACCACTCAAATAATAACCTTCTAATTCGCAGCCATCTGAGTCTTCTGTATTACTACTTTTATCTCCATCTTTATTTATATTGCTACAACAGCTGCATCTGCACATGTCTGTAAACTTGAGATCTGTGTTTTTGCACTGACAGCGACGAGACTGGCATCCAGTTTTGCATCGACAAAACGTGTCCATGAGCACATCAGGAGGTGCTTGTTGTTCTGTCATCCATATAGCTTTAGGCTTTCCACCTTCCATAAACCATCCATGTTGCTGGGGGGATGGGGCATTGATGATGATTTGCTTGGCTCTTCTCCATATCGTGGCCTGGTAGGCAGTCCTAGGTATATGGAGATTTGATTCATCTACATATAGGCTATATGCTGTTAATATGTACAAATAGGATGTTTATACATCTGTATATGCTGTTTATACGTACCCGTCGGATGTCCATTTGTACATATATGCTCATCATAAACATACATGTGTGTTGTTCATACATACAAAAAGGATATTCATTTGTACAGCAATGCTGTACATGTGTACATATATGTCATTAACCTCTACATAATTATATGCTGGTAATACATTTTTGTATGCTGTTCATAGGTACAGATATGTTGTTTGAATTTATAGATGTTCATATACATAAATGTACATATAAACATATATCCTGTTTGTATGTTTATTTATGCCACTCTTGTGTGTAGATATGCCATTATTATGTACAGACACATTATTCTTATTTATATGCCATTTACATGTATGTATACGCCATTAGAATGTATATATGTGTACTTACATACAAATCTGCTCTTTTCTACACTATGTCTTCTGTCTATAGATACATGATCGGGTACAGGAAGCATGTGGTGTGGTAGCTATGGTAGGAAGCTATGGTATCGTAACTCCCACTATCCAGTTTCCAGTTGACTTGAAAAAGTACAGGAAGCAATGGTAGCGAGGGGGTAGAACAGAGTAGGCTATACAGCAGAGATATATTCACAGGGTCTCAACAACGAGTCAGATAACAACCTGAAGACAGGTACTAGCAGTTTAGCCTGTTCTTCCTGCTTTGTACCTTTTAGTGCACTTTTCTTATTGTTTTAATATGTTACTGTTTCTCATTCTCTATTTTAGTTGTTTTACTCCATGTTTGGCTCCCTTCAAGTTCTAATTGCCATTTCTTTGGTTGTTTTCCTGTAGTGGTATTTTTATTGCCAATTCTCTTCATTTTTAGTATAAGTGTAGCTATAAGAGGAACTGGGCATGGTTGAGATGGATTTTATCTATAAATCAATGATTGGAGGGCTAACCTGAAAAGAAGGGAAGCGCGTGGATTCAAGCACCTGAATAAAGAGCTAATCCATGATGATTTGAATTATAAGACCTCGTGTGACTAGCACAAAAAACTTAAACCTGTCGTCACCAAACATTGGAAGTTGCTATTTTTTCATCACTGGCTTGCTAGCCTTGTCTTGCTTAGATTTATCACCGGTGGTTGTAGATGTAAGTCTCTTATAATAATATTTCATTCCATGGTGCATAGATTAAATTACACTACAATTATGTTTACAGTCTGTGAAGCTAGTTATATGATATGGTGTAACACGGTTATAGCAGCCAAACTTATATTCCCCCACTTTTAGTATCATCAACAAATAAAACACATATTTTTAATATTTCATTGGTTAGGGATATTTTATATATATGAAGAAAAAACATCTCTAAATAAAGGGCAGGTCATTGGCAATTGTCCTCATTGTTTCGTGTTGTAAAATAAGCAAGTTGATGCTAAAAACTCTTCTATTTTTTCTATGCAATCAAATTGTCTTTCATGCTATATTATTAGCCACTATGGTGTATCACTCTTTTCCTCTCACATGACTAGTTGCTATGGTTTATCACTCCTTTCTTGTCACATCACTAGTTGCTATGGCATATCACTCCTTTCCTGTCACACGACTAGTTGCCGTGGTGTATCACTTCGTTTCTATCATAGGACTAGTTGCTATGATGTATCACTTCTTTCCTGTCACATGACTAGTTGCTAGGGTGTATCACTCATTTCCTGTCACATGACTAGTTGCTATGGTGTATCACTCCTTTCCTGTTACATGACTAGTTGCTATGGTGTATCACTCCTTTCCTGTCACATGATTAGTCGCCATGGTGTATCACTCCTTTCTTGTCACATGTCTAGTCGCTATGGTTGATCGCTCCTTTCGTACCAACTGACTAGTCGCTATGGTGTATCACACCTTTCTTGTCACGTGACTAGTTGTTATGGTGTATCACTTCTTTCCTGCCCCATGGCTTGCTGTTATGGTTTGTCACTCATTTCCTATCTTATCACTAGTTACTCTTCCATTTTCATTCCTTTCCTGGTATATGACTTCTTACTACGACTCACACCTTTTCAATCAACTGTCCCTGAGTTGGTTGCGCTCTTTGCTCCTTTGAATTAAGTGACTTGTTTGTGCGTGTCAGGAAGCTTACTCTCTCGAGATTAAAATAACAAGCAGTACCATATGATCGTCTGTTTATACATGAAATAAATGGTTATAAAACATATATATATATATATATATATATAACTAACTAGAGTGTGGAATAGGTTAATGTTACTTATCTTTGTTCCAGATTGATGTTTTATTCTGGGGTCACGACAGGTCTGTTTCGTGCTGGTGCACTCTTCAGGTGACTTGTGTTGAATGGCGGGTGGAGTTGCCTCTCCTGATGTTGTTGGTGGTGTCTGTAGCTCCGCCTCTGCCTGGATCGTATTGGCTGAGTAGGTATTTCTTGGAGTGTCTGCATGTATTGTTTATTTCATTTCTTTTGTTTAAGGTGGCTGTTTCTGGCCTGCAAATGATGTAATATTTTTCACTAAGGCACAGATGACATTTCTTTGTTTGGTTTGAATAAGGTCTAGCTTTCTGCATAATTTTCCATTTAATCCTGTAGCTTGCATTGTCATTCTTAAGTTTCCAGATGTGTTTACTAAGTTCTGTGCTGTTTTGCTTGTCACTGTGTGTGAAAGAGGCTGTGTGGTTTCTAAATCTGGATTTGAAGTCGGTTGTGCATAGTCCTATGTAGGTGCTCTCGGTGCCCGTATCTTCTCTAGTCACTATGGCCTGGTATATTATGTTTGTGGTTAAGCAGTTTCCATCTAGTGGGCAGTTGTTCCTTACTCTACAATTGCAGGCCCTGTTTGTAGTTGTGCTCTGCTGGCTGCTCAGCAGGCGTCTGTTGTGTGAATCTATGTGCTGTTTCATGTTCGGCATGCAAGAGTAGCTGAGTTTTAGTGTGTGTCTGTTAAATACTTTGTGCAGTGAATGGGTAGGCGGGAAACATGTATCTATAATGTTTATAAATTTTCTGCCTATATTTGTCTGTACGTCGGCGTTAAAAGGGGGGTTGTACCATGTTACGGGTCGCTTACGCTGTCTCTTGTTAGTCGCTGGCTGGGTCGGGATGTGTTTATATTTAAGTGTATGGTTATAACCACTGTCATTGAGTGCTTTTTGGTAAGGGGGTGCTGCTTTGCTAAATTCATGCTCATTACTGGACAGTGTAGTTAGTCGCAAATTAATGTTGTGTGGTAGATTTTTTATTACAGTAGGTGGGTGGTTACTGTTTTTGTGGACATAGAGTGTTGTATTGCTAGGTTTGGCATAGGGTGAGTAAGTGTTTGCATTAAGGTTAAAGGTTACGTCAAGGAAATTTACAGACTTTTTATTAGCTTCGATGGTTAATTTCAGTTTGTGCTGGTTAAATATTTTGCATATCAGTTTCTTGAGTCGTTCAATATTTTGTGGGCAGGCTGTACTGATGGCTAGTCCATCGTCTCTGTATAGTCCTATGTTTTCTCGAAGCTGTCTGGGTAGCAGCGACAACATGTATGTGCCAACTAATTCGCATGTTTCCGCTCCATCAAAGCTGCCCATTGTTACGTCAAAGGTTTTGTTGCTAGAAGATTTTTTTACCCAAGTTTGGTCGTTGTGTACTAGTATGGAGTTTTTGGCATGAAGAATTATTTGCTTGTCTTGGTCAGTAATTTTGACATAGTTGCCAGCGAAGTCTAGTGCCTGTTCGAGTAATTCTTGCGTTATAGATGGGTAAAAGTCTATTACGTCGAAAGTTAGGAATGAGCAAGAATGTTTATTTTTAATACATTTAAACCAATCAATTACGTCGGCTGTTTTCCGCCATAGATTAATATTAGTTTTTACTGTCAGGGTTTTGTTGATCTTCTCAAGAATTCTCTTGCTGATTTTGCCTATTTCTGATTTAGTGGGATTTATCAGTCTGCAAGTGGGTTTGTTTTGGAAGTTAGGTTTGTGGTCCTTTAGTGTAATGAAAGCTGTTTTCTCTGCCAATTTCTCAATTCTACTATCTAAGTCTAGCGAAGTGGCAATGTTTTTGTCTATATTAGTAATCTTGTCAGTGTGGCTATCTGGTGCGAGTTTGTAGGATTTGGTCACATTACTGTGTGTTAGTGAGGTGTACTGGTCTGGCTTAAGTTTGTAGTAGTTTGTAGTCTTGTCGGCTTTGACTAATAAGTCAGTGCAGGTTTTGGTTTGTTTAATGTCAGTTTTCAATTTAGTCTGGAAGCTGTTGCTGTAAGGTTTGAATTTTATGTTATGTATTAGGTCTATAATTTTCTTCTCAAAGTCAGTTAGCTCATGTATGTGTGGTGCTGGTTTAGTTGACCTAAAGCCAAAGGTTTCAGTAGTATTATTCTTAGCTGCAGGATTAAGATGAAAGAAAGCACGCCACCGCATTCTCTTTATGAGTTGCTCAGTCATTTCAATAAGCCTAAGTCGGTATTGGCTGTGGCTAGCTACAGGTATGTTTTTAGTCGAGTAACCAAAGTTAATCTGTTCCATGGTTGGACTGATAAAGCGCTCAACGGTAAACGGAGCAAGTATAATAGATAAGTTGTCAGGCCTACTGCTAACAGCACTCTACGCTCTAAAAAGTGCGGAGTGTTATAACTAACTAGAGTGTGGAATAGGTTAATGTTACTTATCTTTGTTCCAGATTGATGTTTTATTCTGGGGTCACGACAGGTCTGTTTCGTGCTGGTGCACTCTTCAGGTGACTTGTGTTGAATGGCGGGTGGAGTTGCCTCTCCTGATGTTGTTGGTGGTGTCTGTAGCTCCGCCTCTGCCTGGATCGTATTGGCTGAGTAGGTATTTCTTGGAGTGTCTGCATGTATTGTTTATTTCATTTCTTTTGTTTAAGGTGGCTGTTTCTGGCCTGCAAATGATGTAATATTTTTCACTAAGGCACAGATGACATTTCTTTGTTTGGTTTGAATAAGGTCTAGCTTTCTGCATAATTTTCCATTTAATCCTGTAGCTTGCATTGTCATTCTTAAGTTTCCAGATGTGTTTACTAAGTTCTGTGCTGTTTTGCTTGTCACTGTGTGTGAAAGAGGCTGTGTGGTTTCTAAATCTGGATTTGAAGTCGGTTGTGCATAGTCCTATGTAGGTGCTCTCGGTGCCCGTATCTTCTCTAGTCACTATGGCCTGGTATATTATGTTTGTGGTTAAGCAGTTTCCATCTAGTGGGCAGTTGTTCCTTACTCTACAATTGCAGGCCCTGTTTGTAGTTGTGCTCTGCTGGCAGCTCAGCAGGCGTCTGTTGTGTGAATCTATGTGCTGTTTCATGTTCGGCATGCAAGAGTAGCTGAGTTTTAGTGTGTGTCTGTTAAATACTTTGTGCAGTGAATGGGTAGGCGGGAAACATGTATCTATAATGTTTATAAATTTTCTGCCTATATTTGTCTGTACGTCGGCGTTAAAAGGGGGGTTGGAAACTGCTTAACCACAAACATAATATACCAGGCCATAGTGACTAGAGAAGATACGGGCACCGAGAGCACCTACATAGGACTATGCACAACCGACTTCAAATCCAGATTTAGAAACCACACAGCCTCTTTCACACACAGTGACAAGCAAAACAGCACAGAACTTAGTAAACACATCTGGAAACTTAAGAATGACAATGCAAGCTACAGGATTAAATGGAAAATTATGCAGAAAGCTAGACCTTATTCAAACCAAACAAAGAAATGTCATCTGTGCCTTAGTGAAAAATATTACATCATTTGCAGGCCAGAAACAGCCACCTTAAACAAAAGAAATGAAATAAACAATACATGCAGACACTCCAAGAAATACCTACTCAGCCAATACGATCCAGGCAGAGGCGGAGCTACAGACACCACCAACAACATCAGGAGAGGCAACCCCACCCGCCATTCAACACAAGTCACCTGAAGAGTGCACCAGCACGAAACAGACCTGTCGTGACCCCAGAATAAAACATCAATCTGGAACAAAGATAAGTAACATTAACCTATTCCACACTCTAGTTAGTTATAACACTCCGCACTTTTTAGAGCGTAGAGTGCTGTTAGCAGTAGGCCTGACAACTTATCTATTATATATATATATATATATATATATATATAAATAGGCCCACTCTTGCTTTAAACCTTAAGTTGGCTCCACTTTGAAATTGTTTACGTAACCAAAATTTGACGCAGTCTCCCTGCACCAAACTCAAGGACATGTCGAGCTGTGAGGAAAAAACTTTACAGGTGTCACCAACACGCAGTCTTGGAGCATCTTGGCCTGGTCGTGTGAGTATTTACTTCAACTACAAATGAATCATGTGATAGTTCCATTGAGAGGTGTTATTTTCAAGTAAAGATATTTTCATACATCAGGTTGGTCCTTTGAAACCAATAAAGTTTGATTTAATGTGAATCTGTTTGAGTTCATTAGGAAAATGAGCAAGGGCTAACATCTCATGCGTACATGTTTTACTTACACACAAAGAATATAAAAGCACTATATTCATACAATGTTATACTTTGTGTTGCCACATCTACTCCACTAGTATAATATCAGTTATCAGTATAGACTAGGAATCTCAAACACTCAGTCTACAGGATGGGCAACCCTCATGGTAATTTAATGGGCCAAAGTAATTTCTCGTCTAACTAAAATTAACTCTTTATATGGCTACTTTGTGTGGAATTGAATATACACAAGCACATTGTGCTATCTCTATAGCACGTGACTGACTCAAGCTCATAAATAAACATGGGCTGACATGAGTGATTGCTTGCATTTTAAATATTTGTGACCTCTCGCGTGAAAATCGACCAAAAGTCGGCATTCACTATCGTTAGTAATGTAGCTTCGAAGTTTGAATTAGGTTTATTGGGAGCACATGGCTACTTTGTTTATTATTTTACCCTAGACCAATCAGAGTGTGAGGAATTCATTTCTGAAGTCAAAAAGTAATTTCATTGGCTCCTTATGCCGAAATTTTGCGATCAAAGTCGTTGCTATGCGATCGTGACGTCATCAAAATGGCGACTCGTGAAGATTCTAAAACTTCGAATTTTTTTTTAATCTGATGAATCTGAAGAAATCGGCTCATTGCTCGATGATATTGATGCTGAATATGAAGAAGCAATGTCTAGAGATACAGATTTTCATGTTACTGATTACCTGCAAGCTCGGATGCTCGAATTTATTAACGATGAAGAAGACGATGTTGAACCTACCGAAGGATTAACTGTTATTCACTCGTATAGTACTCCGGTTAATGACTCAGAATCACCTGCTGCCAGCTTACCAACTCATCCTATGGTGCCTGATGAACCTATTAGCTTCAGTTGCAAGTGTGACTGCATCAAAAAATTTGATATAAATCTGATTTTCAGTCAGCTGACTTATAATAAAGGAATTTCAAAGACAGAGTTAGATTTGATTATCATGGGCCGAATTTCTACTTGTGTGGATGATGGAAACACCACAAAACCTTTCGAGCATAAGGATAAGATCAGAAAAAAGCCTAGATGCAACTTTAAATATCATGGTGGGTCTTATTGAATTTTTTCTGATCAACCCTGTTCATTTTTGGTAGTAATAGTATAGGTGTAGTAGCCTACTAGTTGCTGGCCCAGTGTATGCCTCCCTGAGTCACATAAAATTACATCATGCAATACATGACTCAGTGATCAGTCGTACTCACTGGCCTGAGTTAGGTATGTTTTCACTCATAATTGATTGCCAGTTGCCACATGACTTATTCAATGGGTCAATGCTTGTGTGTTTACTTTTTTGCCTGCTGGCATTAATCCTATGGCATGAGCAACCAATCCCTTCGTCACACGATCACTAGGCCACTAAGTCTATTACTCGTAAAAGTGTCTCAGAGTCAGAATCCGTTGCCAATCACCTCATTAGTTCATTCTTTAGATTTTTTTCTAAATTAATTATGAATTAAAGGAAACTCTAAATTAAAGGAGTTTAATTTTAATTTAAAGGAATTTAAGGATTTAATTCTAAATTAAAGGAATTAAGAGCTTTCACAAGTTTTCTATCAGCCAAGCTTACCCCGGTACGATGACAGGTTATTCTAATAGATTGTTGTGTGTACTGTTTGCTAACCATGCTACCAGGGTCACTTTGATGCACAGCCATGTTTTTGTTTTGTTTAGGAAAAGTAAAAGCTCAGTTGTATCTAGACTTCCCTGCTATGAAGTAAGACTCGAAGGTATCAATGGACTGCTGAATGTGATAAAACCTGAAGGTTTAGACTACGACCGCCAAGAATACTTGCATACTAACATTCGAGAATGTTGCCGTCTTGGCACTGAGGGTTTAGTTTGCCTGAAGCCTTGTGGTAAAAGACATAGAACGTGACCATAGCATGAATTTTAGCCTTTTTCTGAGTCAGATGTGAGTAGGAATGTAATCGTGGTTTTGGGTCTGATACCCCTTGTGTTTTTTATACTCAGTGTTTTGGGAAAAATAAACCTCAGTATGGATTTCAGATTTGATGTTAAATCCTGAAGCCTATCAGTTAGTGGTGATATACCTAGGAGCTTCTCATCTTATTCCTAATGTGCGGTTAGTGTAAAGTACGGATGCGTAAAAATGACAATTTTTTTTCAATTTGAGAGCAGGGTTTACCAGACTTCTGTTGTCCTGGCCTTAAAATGATGTACACCAGCTGTTTCAGCATGCTTACTTACCCTATAGACCAAGTTTCACCTCAGTCAGTGAAATACAAATGGCCGTATCCAAGGTGAACCTAACGTAAACAACCTATTTCTGTGCGTCGCGTCTTTATTCCCGATTTTCTCCATTTCAGATTTTGGGAGTATTGGCTGACGTGCCTTCCAAAAATTTGCAATATCTCATGAACTACTTAAGCTAACTCAAAAATTCAAAATGCTTTAAATTCTCCACAAAATTCTGCATCTGGCTGTATTACTAACTAAAAATCTGAAAATCCCTCATTTTGGTTGATTTTCACATGAGAGGTCACATTTAAAATGTGCACGCATAACTCTGTACTGCAGCTTTAAAGTTCGGTTAAGGATGGCTACACACTGATAAACAAATCATTTATCATAGCTTGGTTTAGGAGGTTAATAAAGTTAAACTTCATACATTTTTACTATAATATTAGCCTTTAGCAGCATCTTCTTATTTTACAAAATATAAATGGAAGATGAAAGGAGTGTATTTCAGAAATAATGAGAGTTGTTATATCATGTCACGGAGTTTGTTGATAGCCTTCCTTGTCTCAGTTATCAACTAATGGTAGCTGTTAAAGAGGATTATAACACTCATCAGCACTATGAAAACAGCACAAAGAAGAATACAGTACTTATACTAGCAATATTAGAGACTCCAAATTCACAAACAACAGAGTTTTTGTATTCATATCAACTGTGTCAATGAAGATCCAGTAAGAGCAAGTTTTATTATAAGTGAAATGATAGCAAATCATCAATTAGCCTTACAGATGATTTGTTCATAAAAATAGGGACTTCTAGAGGCAAGTGATGTTTTATGTCTAGATAGAAATATACTGTTTGCTGGTGTAACGTTGTCACCCAGCTTTAATTTGAGACCTTTACGGTAGTCATAGTCTACTAGTCATCTGTATAATTATGTTTCATTAACTTTAAAAAGAGCTTGTGGAGTTGTATAGAAATGATCCAGTACACCATGGAACTAACATAAAGTATTTAGATTTATGACTCGCAGTTGCATGCCAATTCAAAAAGCTCTGACTCACCAGTATAATAGAGCAGTAAACGACAGCGAGTTCAAAGTAATCAAGTGTAATGAATGCTCAAGTTGCTGTTTTTAATAATTGGATTATTGGTTGTTAATCTTGTATTAAAATCTAATTCATGTCATTATAATATTATGATATTCAGTTTTATTGAAAGTTTCAAAGTTGTAAATGAATAAAGAGAATACTAACAACAAGTAGGTGTGTTTCACTGTGAGAGCACTTGATAGATCTTCACTGTATCTGACAGTAGCTCTCATGCTTAGTGATGCCTTCCACTTTGTCTCCAGTGTACTTCATCTTTTATTATATACACTAGAGAAGTTGATACCTAGCAATCACATGATAGTCGGATCTGGGAAAACAGTATATGAAATAATATATATTTTATACATATTCTACCATGCATAATATTAACTATTTTATAGATTAGCCTTATGAACACACCAAGTTATTTGTTCAGGTCAAGGTCGCTGACTATTTGCAAAGAAAATGTTGCTGTCTAGTTGGTCAGTTTGTCATCCGAAATATAACCCGTTGTAACCAAACATCGGCAGCTGCTCTGTTGCTGAAGTTAAATCATTTTAACAATGTCTTGTTCATGTTTATCACTGGTGCGTAATACAAATATTCTTATGAGAAGATTTCTTTGAGTGGTATATAGATTAAATTAGGCTCTAATCGTCATAGTTATTGTCTGAGACTCTCGTTATAGGTAACGGTATAACATGGCCTAGCTGATAGATTTATATTCTATTCCTAGTCACACATATATATAAAACATAAATTTATATTATTTTGCTGTTTAAACATGTCTAATACATCTGATGAAAAATTTAGCCAAATTGAGGACAGCTTTAATTGTTTACACTTTGTTTTTATATTGTAAAATAAACAAGTTGTTGCGGAGAAACTTCTTGATATATTTTTTGCAAGCAAACTTGTTATTCCGCCATTTGATTGGTTATTATGGTTCATCAATTATGTCCTGTCATTTGACAAGTTATTATGGTTCATCAATTATTTCCTGTCACTTGACTAGTGGTTATGGTTCGTCAATTTTGCCCCATCACATGATTGCGTTATATGACTCACAATATGTCAGGAAGGTTTTCATTACATGGACATAGCTTCGAGTTGGTTTAGATATTACCTCCATTTAATAAAGTGACCTGTTTTTACTCTCTAAAGATTAAGATAGTAAGCAGTACCATAATTATAACTGTCTGTTTATACATGCACTGAACTATTAAAAAAACACCAAATATAAACTGGCTTATATTAGCTATAAACCATAAAAGGTTGACATGCAACAAAATTCACATTACAGTTATTTGGTATCATACGAATCGCCATGTCTTACTCTGTTGTTTTATAAGTGCAAAATATCTGGAAATGTGATTACAAGCTCTTAAAAGCTAAAAAACGAACAGTTAATCGCAGCCACAAGAGACCACCGTAGTTTCGATTCGCTTCCCAAAATCGCTTAATCGGCACGTAGTTGTTGCAAGATGGTTTCTGTTTACACTTTCATGCAACCTCAAATGTCAAAATATTTTCACAAATATAGTTAACGCATTCAATAAAACTATGTTTATTGTTCTTACGCATATGTTTTATCATCATTGTAATGCTGTCACTTTTAGCACTGGTATCTTACAACTTACCACCAAAAATAACGTTAAATTTTTTAACCTTACCTCGAAGGAGTACATATCCTTTTCTGATAATCATGACAAGCCTGTCGGTTACCTGTGATAATCGGAAAGTACTGGAAAAATTATTTGCAAAGTGTTGGGCAACGTGATCAGATTACGACTTGACGATTGAATAATGCCGAGACAAAACTGTAAAGTAGCGAGCATCTATATTTGATACGGGGTCTTTGGTATAACCCAAAGTGTTTGTCATAAGCTAGTGCTACGATAAGTTTTACTTTGAGCTTTTTATTGGTCTTTCAATTCATGTGAGAACATCACGTGACAAGAAGATAACTAAACTGTATTGAATACGTCGAATAAATAAACAGATTCCATTCTCCGGCGGCTTTTCGTTTTTGTGCTTTCAAGAACTGGTTATCACATTTCCACGTATTAGACACCTACAACACAACAGAGTAAGACATGGTGAATCTTTTGATACCAAATAACTGTAATGTGAATTTTGTTGCAAGTCAACCTTTAAATTGGCTACATTTTCTGATCATTTAGGTAATCAAATATTCACACAGTTTCTCTGCACCAAGTCCAATGACATGTGTTGCTGTGAGTAACCAACTCACAAGTGTCTCCAGCATCCAGTATTGAAGCATTTTGGTCTGTTTATGCACCTATCTGCTAAAAATACAATTGGAACATCTGGTATTTTCGTTCAAAGGCATTATTGTTGAAGAAAGTTAATTTTGTACGCTAGGTTCGTCTTCAGACACATACATCTTTATAGTCTAATTTCATATGAATGCCTCTTAGTTTAACACGGGCGTGTGTAAAGAGTCCCTTTTTCCATAGCTATGATAGATAGGTGAATGCACTATAGCATTAGAATGCAATCGTATTATGGGTAAATGCAGGTAACTAACATGCAAAGCTGTCTCATTACATTCAGTCTGCTTGTCTATGCGCAGGTTGGATAACATTGTAATTAGCCTGTTCATGATTGTATAGATTAGATGCTGTACTCTCTTTTAGTTAATATGTATTTGGTTAGTTTAGATTTTAAAAGTTAATGGTTCTTTGAATTGTTTAGAGTTTTAATTTAGTACCTTATTAATTTGTATCACACTTGTGTTCATATCTGACTTACTTTACATACATGCACCTCTGACTTAAATATCATACATACATATCATACCTACATAATTGACTAACATTTCACATGTACATCTCAGACTTCGTCTCATACGTACATCGCTGACTTTTATCTAATGCATTCGTCTCTGACTTACATATCATATGTACATCTCTGACTTGCACATCATATGTACATCTCTGACTTACAAGTCTTATGTACATTTGAATGGCTTACCATAGATATATCTCTATAGATACATATCTCATCTACATCTCATACTTACATCACACAAATTCATCTCTTATTTGCACATAAATAATCTGAAAACCCAATATTCTGATGAGGTTATACTGCGTGTTCTGCCTGCTTACCAGCTAGTATAATAATAGTTATAGTAGAAATACTCAAACACTCAGTTTGCCCACTGCATGTGGCCTGCCCTGTATTTGTGCTTCTAAAGAAAATGAACACTTAAACATGAGGGCTTTGTGTGCTGAAACCAAAGATGAACATACACATTGCAGTTGCTCTAAATAGCTACAAAACAAAAACAGTTTGTGTTTAGCTTGGCTTAGGATGTGAGTAAAGTGGAACTTTGTACATTTATGCTATAATAAGAGCCATTATAAATGTATTCTGCTTTTGAAAGAGAGTTTTTCAGAAAAATGTGAGAGCAATGATAAGACACAAGTCGTTATAAGACATGTTATTTGATCACTGTTGTGTTCTAATGAGGAGATTAGGAAAACATATTTCTGTCATTCGTTCATCGCAGCTCTTAATCCAGTTTATAAATAGAACACCTAACTAGTGTTTCAAGTAATACTTATAGAGAGGTCTATAAACCTTCACAAATTTCCAAGAGAGCGGTTTAATTGGATCCGCTAGCCCTTCTTCTGGTGCGAACATTTTCTTTTTTCCATGTAGCAACATTGTTATTCTAGTGTTGACCAGAGGGATTTCTCTATTCATATAGAGATGTTAGTGGCCGCATCTGTCATCGATCAGTATGTCAGTGACTACGCTTCTGTCTCCCTAGATGATAAATAGACCTTCAGCCAAGCAACCACTTTTTGTCAGTAGTCTATAATTTATGTTATTCTAGCCAACCTATTACTGTACTTTGCTATGAGTTTGTGTACAGTGCTAACTCACTGCTAAAATCCTGAATGTTGAGTTTTTATTTGCTATGTGACCCAGTGTCAGGTCAGCTATGTGTTGTGGTTGGGCTGTGGCTGGCTGCACCAGTGGAGGCAGTCTGCCTACCTTTGTGATTGAGGATCCGGTTAGCAACACCTGTTTTCTTGTCAGTTTTTGTCATTAAAATATGAAAATAACAGTTATATTCAATCCTGTACCCAACTACCACTTTAAAATGACTCAGGTTGCCTTTGGATGCCAATACAGCAGCATCAGAATGTTTTCTTGCAGTCAGGCATCTCACTACATATCAAAGCTTTTCTTAGCAGAATTTTAAATAGCTTGTGCTATCCGTCATATGGTCAAACTATCAGTCAGCACAGTATTTGTCATCAGTCAGGGAGTGTCAACTCCAAAACCTAATCATTTTTGTTTCTGGAATCACAAGGTAAATTTCAATGTAATTGTAATGTTTTCTTGTTGTTAACTCTGTTGTATGTAATATTCTGCTGTATTGTGGTTTTATATCATTTCCAATTTTTGTAATTTTATTATCGTGTGTTCAGTTATGCTATGCAATGTGTCATTGCATTCACTCTCAATTAACATTTCCTCCATGTATTGCCATCATATGTTATGTTTGTTTATCATGCTTTATTAGTGAGTATTATCTGTTCACATATCAGTACATTTGTGTAACATTTTCACAGGTTTTACGGTCAAGCTAGATTACTGCCAGTTGTATTGTCAGCATCTGATAAAGAAATAAAGTCAGCAGTAATCTACAGTGATCAGTGCACTTTTCTCTTGACACAATAGTGGTTAGCCAGTCAGTCTGAGAGCTCCGGCTCTTACACTGAATAACTGATGCTAGAGACAAAAAATTGTGTACTAATATTGCTAAGGCTGTTTTACATAGCTGGAACAGTTGATGCCGAGTGGCACGAGTTTTATCAACATACATCACTGTTGTGGTCGAACGAGAAACTTTAAGGCATGTTTGTATGTCAACCATCAGAGCTGTTTATCTTACTAGATTATAAATAGGATATCTACTCAGTGTTTTGAGCATGAACATTTTTGGTAAGTCTTATAATGAAATGCTGGTCCAAGTGTTAGTAAATTACTCATTCAAGAAAATCTGATCTTTCTTAAGATTTGACTTGTCATAAAGCGTTCAAAATTTTACCTTTACACTCTCCCCCTTTTCCTCATCACAAAGGGTCCTCAACACAAAGAGTTCTCATTTCAAACGGTCCTTATCACAAAGGGTCTCCACTACAAAGGATACTCATCACACAGGGTCCTCATCACAAAAGGTCCTCGTCACAAAGGGTCCTCATCACAAAGAGTCCTCATCACAAAGGGTCTTCATCACGAAGGGACCTCATCACAAAAGGATATTCATCGCTAAGGATCCTCATCACAAAGGTCCCACATCACAAGGGGTTTTGCTTACAAATGTTATTAATCACAAAGGGCCTTCATTGGTAAGTGTTCTCATCACAAAGGGCACTTTTCACAAAAAAGGTCCAAATCACAGAATTTGTAATATTGTTTGCTTGAAGCGATGAAAAGAAAAAGGTAATTGTTTAGACAGCTAATTTCTTCTAGCGAGCCAATTGCCCATAAGCTAAAGCAATTGATATTTTTTATTATTTAATGTTCTTTGCTGATAATTTTCTTTCATTATATGCCTACAATTAGCTTAATTAAATTAACAAACATAAAAAATTGATTAATTGGGCAGCTACTTTCTCTTAGTTGACCAATCAGTCATAAGTTAACGTGATTAAAACATTTCATAGAATAAATACTACTGGTAAAGTGCTGGTTTAAAACAGCAAATGCTTTAGGTAATTGCCTTCTTAAAAGGCCAAGTAAGATTAATGATAGTCATTATTTAACAAATAAAATTGAATTGTGGGTAATGTTTATGTGTAGTAGTTGACTCTATGTGGCTGTATGATAGAGTCTGTGAATTGCTATGTTTGAGGTGGCAGTGGGCTTTTATGATAAACATATATTGACATTTTTGATTACACAATTTGCTACACCATGAGTACAATTCAGATAGAAATACAATCATAACCCTACTCTGGGATTAACAGAGTTTAAATAATAACAGTTGTTTATCTATTGATCAAAGTACTGCCTCAGTGACTTGTGAAGGGTGTTGGAGCTCTCCATAAGTGATACACAAAAAACTGAATAGATGTTTTATATGTAAACTAGCAAAATTAATAGCCATTGAGAATGACACACCAACAATCACCTTCAAGTTTCTCATTAGACCACCACAGGGCCATACTTATTTAAGTAGCAATCATGTCATTAATAATCAACTCTTCCTGCTCTGTAAACCAACCTCAGGAAAATAGTACAAATTTAATTTTTGGTCATTAGAATCTGTTATTTAGGCATTTTGCAAGGAGTTATCACTCCATGCAGTTGGTTTTATGTCAAGTTTCATGTACTTGAGGTGTAGTGAATATTTTATACTCACATGCCCAGTAACGCAGTAATATAATTGAGCTATTGTGCTACATTAATAATATTTATAAGACTGCTGATGATATAGGTTTATAATTAGGCCTTGGTAGCCCCTCAATCCAGTGCTACCACCCTCTTATTCCCATATAGCAACAGTGTTAGTTTAGTTTTGACCTGAGTGACTGATTTATTCATACAAGGAAGTTGAGGACTGCATCTGTCATTGATCAGTATGTCAGAGACTATGCCTCTGTCTCACTTGACTATAAATAGAAACTCGACCCAGCAACCACTTGTTGTCAGCCTGGTTTTGATTTCTCTTATCCTAGCCAGCCTATTCAGCTATAACAGCTGCATTGTTAATGTATACTTGTAGATTAGATCAATAGAAATCTAGTAAATGAAAACACCATAAGTGTCAATAATATTGTACGCTTATATTGATGAACAGAGTAAAATGATTATTTAGGCAGTTAATTTCTCTTAGCTGGCAAATCAACCATCAGCCAAGGCAATAGAGATTTTTATTATCTAGTATTATTTGCTGATAATTGTCTTTGCTTATACAAATACCATCCTAGTATATGCAGAGAGTACAGCTGTCAGGAATGGCAAACAGAGCATATGTACATAGTTTATGCAATTAATATCTTTCTGTACCACCCAGTCTAAATTAAAAGGGGGGGCTGCTTTGGCCATTTGCCAGGTACTATTGTAATCCGTTTTTCTACAGAGACAAAATCAGCATTAGGTTTTTCAAAATATGTGACCTCTCGCGTGAAAATCGACCAAAAGTCGGCATTCACTATCGTTAGTAATGAAGCCTCAAAGTTTGCCTTAGGTTTATTGGGGAGCACATGGCTATTTTGTTTATTATTTCCCCCTAGACCAATCAGAGTGTGAGGAATTCATTTCTGAAGTCAAAAAGTGATTTTATTGGCTCATTATACCGAAAATTTGCGATTGTAGTCGTTGCTATGCGATCGTGACGTCATCAAAATGGCGACTCGTGAAGATATTAAACCTTCGAAACACCTTTTTTTCTGAGGAACTTGGCACATTGCTCGATGAAATTGATGCTGAACATGGAGAAACAATGTCTAGAGATCTAGATTTTCATATTACTGATGACCTGCAA
The DNA here is from genome assembly GCF_963576615.1 of Watersipora subatra. Taxonomy (NCBI): domain Eukaryota; kingdom Metazoa; phylum Bryozoa; class Gymnolaemata; order Cheilostomatida; family Watersiporidae; genus Watersipora; species Watersipora subatra. Next base: position 1,720,361 of record NC_088716.1, read on the forward strand.
GCTCGGATGCCCGAATTTATTGACGACAAGAAGACGATGTTAAACTTACCGAAGGATTAACTGTTATTTAATCGTATAGTACTCCGGTTAATGACTCCGAATCACCTGCTGCCAGCTTACCAGCTCATCCTATGGTGTCTGATGAACCTATTAGCATCAGTTGCAAGTATGACTGCATCAACAAATTTGACAGAACTCTGATTTTTAGTCAGCTGACTTACATTAAAGGAATTTCAAAGACAGAGTAAAATTTGATTATCATGGGCCGAATTTCTACTCGAGTGGATGATGGGAACACCACAAAACCTTTCGAGCATAAGGAGAAGATCAGAAAAAGGTCAGTATGCAACTTTAAATATCATGGTGAGTCTTATTGAATTTTTTTCTGATCTATCCTGTTTGTTTTTGGTAGTAATAGTATGGGTGTAGTAGCTTACTAGTTGCTGGTTCAGTGTATGCCTCCCCAAGTCACATAAAATTACATCCTACAATACATCACTCAATGATCAGTCGTACTCACAGGCTTGAGTTAGGTGTGTTTTCACTCATAATTGATTGCCAGTTGCCACATGACTTATTCAATGTGTCAATGCTTGTGTTTATTTTTTTGCCTGCTGAAATTAACCCTATGGCATGAGCAATCAATCCCTTGGTCACACGATCACTAAGCCACCAAGTCTATTACTTGTAAAAGTGTCTCAGAGTCAGAATCCGTTGCCAATCACCTCATTAGCTCATTTTTTAGATTTTTTTGTAAGTTAATTAAAAATTAAAGAAAATTTTAAATTAAAGGAATTTAATTTAAAGGAATTTAAGGATATAATTCTAAATTAAAGGAATTAAGAGCTTTCACAAGTTTTCATTCAGCCAAGCTTACCCCGGTACAATGACAGGTTATTCTCATAGATTGTTGTGTGTACTGTTTGCTAACCATGCTACCAGAGTCACTTTGATGCACAGCCATGTTTTTGTTTGGTTTAGGAAAAGTAAAAGTTCAGACGTATCTAGACTCCCCTGCCATGATGTGTGATGTAAAACTCAAAGGTATCAATGGACTGCCGAATGTGATAATACCTGAAGGTTTAGACTATGACCGCCAAGAATACTTGCAAACTAACATTTGAGAATTTTGCCGTCTTGGCACTGAGGATTTAGTTTGCCCGTCTTCATGGTAAAAGACGTAAAACGTGACCATAATATGAATTTTAGCCTTTCTCTGAGTCAGATGTGAGTAGGAATGTAATCGTGGTTTTGGGTCTGATACCCCTTGTTTTTTTTAAACTCACATTTTAGCAAAATAAACCTCAGTATGGATTTCAGATGTGATGTTAAATCTTGAAGCCTATCAGTTAGTGGTGATATACCTAGGAGCTTCTCATCTTATTCCTAATGTGTGGTTAGTGTAAAGTACAGATGCGTAAAAATGTTCAATTTTTTTCAATTTTAGAGCAGGGTTTACCAATCTTTTGTTGTGCTGACCTTAAAATGGTGTACACCAACTGTTTCAGGATGCTTACCTACTCTAAAGACCAAGTTTCACCTCAGTCAGTGAAATACAAATGGCCGTATCCAAGGATAACCTAACGTAAACAACCTATTTCTGTGTGTCGCGTCTTTATTTGCGATTTTCTCCGTTTGAGATTTTGACAGTTTTTGCTGACGTGCCTTCCGAAAATGCGGAATATGTCATGAACTACCTAAGCTAACTCAAAAATCCGAAATGCTTTAAGTTCTCCACCAAATTCTGCATCTGGCTGTGTTACTAACTCAAAATCTGAAAATCCCTCATTTTGGTTGATTTTCACATGAGAGGTCACATATATGTTTTAGTACATAAAATATATCTGAGTTGCATGTCAAAATTTTAGAAAGATGTAATCACTAATCGCACCAGCTAAGGTGGAATAAGTGAATTTTGGCCAACGGTGCCCGGGTTACCCCTATACAATCCACGACAATAATTGTCTCATCGTAGCATTGCAACAACCAGAATGCTGTGTATTACCAAGAGATCATGAGAATAATACATTTAATGTGAGCCATTTGTGTCAATAATTCCACCTTATCATTGCAGCAGGAAGGAGCAGCTTTGACCCATCTAAAAAAAGCGTGACAGCAGTCAGGACTAAGTAATTTACGAAAAACGATCAATTTTATTCTGGAAGAATTTTAATAAATTGCTGTTTATTTATTTCAAGTTTCACTTTAGTTTGATAAGGAGCCAGACTTTACATGTATATAACTGGAGTAATTAAAAGCTGTTGTAATACCTCTAATTTTACCCTATTATGAACTATTAGGCATGTTCATCAATTCGACATCATTGCTGCTTCGTATAGCAAAGTTATGAATTTTAAAAGAAGAGATTTAGTTATATGTTGCGGTTGTTAAAGAAAGTCTAACTGAGCATTGCGTATGGATGAAGAGAGAAGGTTGAAAGAATAAGTATATTTAATCAGGAATAATAAAATGCAAGCAGGATGTATTACAATATAAAGAACAACATCATGTGATCACTTTGACAATGAGTGTCCTCTAGTGGGGCCCGCGCGTGTCCTTATTTACTATAAGCCTGCCCTCTGGTTTGAGGGCTGGCTGGTCATTTCTCTTGTCATTGCTCATTGGCTAGTTGGGCTAAAACGTAGATCACTCGGCATCTTTAGTGTCTGTCTGGGTAGATTGTCAGTCTCAGCTGCCACACTATTAACTATCCGGGTGGTGACATTGATTGCCTGTTAAATTTGTATCACCTGGAGTTTGTAGGTGCGCAGCGAATTGTTCCATCCTCCGCTGAGTAGCAGCCAAATCTGAATAAAAATGCATTCGTCATCATAATTGAAATATAAACAAGGGTTACTTTTACTGATGAGCAGAGATATATCAATGACAAACCTCTATCAATCTGCTAAAACATTCTAAAAGTCAAACTGCCCCCATTTTGATTTAACACCATGAACTTATGCAGTAAATTCTCACATACTATATAACTCAAGCAGCATCAACCTATCCGCATGAAGTTACCAGGAGTGAGCCACGATTGATCAACCACAGGCTTATAGAATCAGACCATCAGAGCAGTACAACAGCTACTATAATATATACTAGTAGGTAATTTATAGGTTACTAGCATTGGGTGATACTAGATATTCAAGATATGAGGTGGAGAGTAAATAGTCTTCTAGACCCTAGGTGAAAAACCTTCTGTTACATGTGCCACACTGTTACTGCATATATTTATATATGCAGTAACAGTGTGGCATAAGTATATATATTATACTTATATATTTGTGCTGCATACACATATATTGCTGCTATGCTGCAATATATACATGCTGCTATGCTACCTATATATTGCTACATATGCTGCAATACACATATATTTGTGCTGCATTATATTTTACTGCATATATTCGTGTAAATAGATCCGCCTACTCTGACTATGACATGCATAGCCAATTACAAAAGTAACGAACTTCTCTCCCTCAGTACTATACTAACAACGGGCTAGTGAACAATAACATAGGAAGTTACTTTCTGCCTGCTGCTGAGTATCTCTCTGTAGAGCTGAGACTGACTGGTTGCTTTCTATTTGTAGAGCGGAAAATTTCTGGTCACTTTCTCTCTGTAGAGCGGATAATTTCTGGTCACTTTCTATTTGCAATGTTGTTATTCGTTGTCTAGCGTCATCCAAAGCTATGACAGAGTGAAAAAAATTGCTGATAGATATTCAACACTTTCACTGCTCACATTTGACAATGACAGCAGGTGCTGCAAGCATTGGTGCTTAGATGTACCTTAGCACATTTACCTGCTAACAAAGCTTTGATATGCATTGTCAATTGCGGAAGCAAATGACTTCTCCTCAGTACTATACTAACAATGGACTAGTGAAACAATAACATAGGAAGTTACCTTCTGCCTGCTGCTGACTATGTCTCTGTAGAGCAGAAAGTTTCTGGTCACTTTTTAGTTGCAGTGTTGTAATTCGTTGTCTAGCATCATCCAAAGCTGAAGCAGAGTGAAAAAAAAAACTTGTTGATAGATATTCAACACTCTCATAGCTCACGTTTGACAATGACAGAAGATGCTGAATACATTGGTGAGTAGATGTACCTTAGCACATTTACATGCTAACGAGGCTTTCATATGCATTGTCAATTACAGAAGGAACTGAATGACTGGGCATAAAGGCAAGAATGTAAATGGTAGCGCAGATACTGAAGGGTGTAGAAACTGGAACATATGTAGAAGCGCAGAGGCAGTGAGTGGGTCACAGAGGCAAGTGCTTAGAGGCAAAGGCAAGTTCCCAGAGACAGAAACAAGCTGGCCTGGCAGGCGTGGGTGGACGAGCTCAGTCTTGAGCCGTTCTATAAATATACTCTATATGCATTGTATATAGTAGCATAGAGGCTGGCGATCTTGCACACAAGTAGGCGGTCAGATCTAAAAAAGATAACGATTTGTGAGTTTCTAGCCGCAATTCCTAAATCAGTTGCGGAATGTACACGTGAATTAATTTCGGCGCCTACAATATAACTGCGCGTTAATAAGACCGTTTCTACGCAACTACAAAACTGCTAATGCTAGTTGCACTGAGTAGTTGTAGTAGGCTGTTGTTGTAAATGGTTTTTAGTATATTTTTGAATAGAGCTTGTACATTGATAGTATTATTACAAACTATTACGTATGTACTACATTGCAAAACGGTTATTTTATATGACTACAGCAGGTTTTGGCTTGCCCACAAAACAGTTTTACTTTTTCTTCTAATTACAATACAAATTTGAACCTGACTTTTTAGCAAATATTAGTCTAGCTACAAAACAGTTATAGTTCTATTAAATAAATCCATTACGTCCATGGTACTACTGATAACATATAATCGCCAACACAGCTACACAGTTTTCAAACCGAGTTAGGAACTGCAGGCTAGAAACTCACGAATTGTTATCCTTTTTAGATCTGACCCAAGTAGGCAGGCAGATTATGTGGAGTGTGATAGAGTCATGTACTCAGCAGTGAAATTGCGCAATCGGCCTTTACTTGAAATCAAAAGCACATGAGCTTCATGTACTGGCGCAAGCTTGCAACAGGTCGGCTGGCTGACTTCCAAGTAGGTGGGGCAAACAGGCAGTTAGGTATTTTTTGTAGTATATGCATTGTAATAGTACTGAGTGTGTCAAGCGCAGAAGCCATTCGCGCTCAAGAAAAATGAAACTTTTAAAGAGTCATAAAACTTTGTAGTTATTGCCAGCCAAGCTAAACACCAGCTTGAATGAATGACTCACTAGTCTATCCCCACTGACCTCTCTTCCTCAGTACTATGCTAACAATGGACTAGTAAGACATTAACATAGGAAGTTACCTCCTGCCTGCTGATCAGTTTGTTTCTGTAGAGTGGAAAGTTTCTGGTCGCTTTCTCTCTGTAGAGTGGAAATTTTCTGGTCACTTTCTCTCTGTAGAGCGGTAAGTTTCTGGTCATTTTTTTCTTGCAGTGTTTTTATCTGTAGTCTAGCGTCATCCAATGCTTCAATATAATAAAAAAAGAACCTGTGAATAGTACATAGAGACACATGAAGGGTGTAGAGACAGAGGGGTGTAGAAGCAGAGGGTTGTAGAGGCAAATGGGTGTTGAGGAAGGCAGGCACAGAAGCAGTAGCCTACTAGCAGAAGCAGGCCGGCCTGGTAGATATGCTCAGCAAAATTCAGACTCGAGCTGCAAGCATAAAAAATTGTCTTGATCAGCCCGGCTATATGGCCGACATATATTTATGTAGGCTGGCTGACAAGGGCGGGCCGGTTGGCAGACAAACTCCATATTAGTGCAATCAAGTCAAACACTCGCCACAAAAACACGCGATGGTGGTCGACTTGGAGGCGAAACGTGTGATCTTCGTGGATTAGGCAGCATAGCGTGTGATCATTTGTCGACTCGGTGAAAGTGAGCAGGCTTGCTTGCAAACAGGGCAATCAATTTGTCTATTCAGTGACCTGAACATATGACCATTGTCTACTAGGAGGCAAAAGCGATCAATCATTGTCAACTCAACTGACTCAGCTAAACCGGCAGACGAGCTGACTGGCAGGCAAGCACGGTCAAGCAAGCGGTGGACACAGCAATGTAGACACAGAAATAGCAGGTGCCAGCAGGTGTGGCTGGTAAGCAAGCACACTGGCAAGCAGAGAGGCTGGCAGGCAGGCTGCTAAGCTTCCCACCTGTTTTAAGAGATGAGAGTTGCTATATTAGCAGAAAAATTGCTGTAAAAGTGTTTAGTTGTTGCCTACCAAGCAAAACAAGAGACAGTATCTGATGTGTATAAATGTGGCTTGAATAAAAGCTTATAAGATAAAAAAGCTCATTACACATCTACCAGTCTTATTGGCATTAAGGTTACATGCATCGAGTAAAATTAACTTTGATGTTGTTTGGTAAGGAATTCTCTAAGCAGCCCCAATAATGAAATTCTAACATAACTCAGCACCATAGAAGCTGTTCCTGTTAGCATCTGCCTTAGAAAATGGAACCAGACATTGTCTTAGAGTTTGTAAAATAAGAAATAGTTAATCTAATTTTAATCTTTATATCAAAGATTAGTATTGTTATAGAATTAAAGTCTGAATATTAAAGCAAGGGGCTGCTACAATATTTACTTTAGTCTGTCATCCAGTTTACTACTGAATATGACAAAGTATAGAGTCACGTTATGTTAGGAACAATTAAAATGCTGTGAATAATCTACAGCAGTGTAAAATATGGTTGTAATACTTTCTACTTTCCATCAAAAACTGCTGCATAGATGATTAGCTATTCATAAAAAAGGAGTGTAATGTTCAACATCTAACCTCAGCTTGAAGGAATGACTCACTAATCTGCCACTACATACAATAATCATAGTATTATTACTATTGTGTTAAATTCTTCACATCTCAGACATTTCAAAATACAGAAATATTAACAGACAAAATAGTGTGGAACACGAGAGTCAAGCTACTGAATCTGCCACAAGGAGTTGATATTTAAAGAGCTGCTAACATCACTTCAATCCTACCAGTTTTGAATAATAATATTAATTTAAATACTCAGACTATAAACTGTTCAGCTGAAGGCTGGAGACAAGCAGCACTCTGTCTATGCAAGACTCAGTGAGTTTACAGGAAAATAGAGATGCAATTATCCAGGGTATGTCCCAGAGTTCAACAGTAAATGTATACAATGAATAAATTACTAGCATTTAGTTTAGATTTTCAGTAGAAAGTTGCTGAGACTGAAGAGTTTAGCAGTAGAACAGTTCAAGTGAGTAGCTGGTATCACACTGTATAACAATCCTACCTTCTAATACTGACTTCAGCTGCCATCTCCTTAACAGCTCTGATGATTCCTTCTTTCCCCAATACTCAGCTTCCTCCAATGGAGTCCTTTTGTCACTATTCTTTATGTTGAGGAGTGAAGAGACAGTCACTAGAGACACGGATCCTAACATGACCTTCAGAGCAGTTGTCTCTCCCCAGTATGCTGCATGGTGTAGTGGAGTGTTGAGGATGTTATTCTGTATGTTTAATAGGGAGTCTCTCTGTAGTGAGGAGAAGCTGTAGAGGAGAGACTCTAAACACTTGCTACTTCCACACCCTGCAGCCAGTGCTATAGCTGTGGTACCCTTGTCAGTCTTCTCAGATACAAACTTGTACTTCCTCTCATCACTCACTGTGTCCATCAGTAACTCTACACACTCACTGTCTCCCCTCTCTACAGCAAGGAGTAGTGCTGTATATCCATGCTCCTCCTTCATCCAGAGCAACTCATCTGCTGTTCTTCTGATTGGTGAGAGAAGCAGCCGACAGATTTCTGTGTGGGCTCCTTCTGCAGACACCATAATAGCTGTGTATGAGTCATGCTTGATAGTAATCAGTAACCTCAGCAGCTCAGCTGGTTGGACTGACTCTAAGGCTGCCCTCAAAGCACTAATCTCTATCTTTCTCTCTCTCACATACTTTTTCAACAATCCTTCCATGTTTAACTGTAACATATGTACTGCACTCTATTAGCTGCTGCATACAGTAAAATATGATAGAGAAATGGGTAGAAAATGTGACTCAACTACATAGTTGGAAAGCTGCCAACCATAACATAATGGCTGCAGGTGAACCCTGGATATTTACAGAATATTATGGTGCGTTTACACTGGCCGACACCGACTCCGATTAGGTGCCAATACCCTGACTCAGACAGGTACCTCCGACATTTCACGTATGGGTGCCGACACCGACTCCCACTTTACATTGCAACGATCAAACGATTTTTGTCGGTACCAACAGCCAATCACAGCGTTTCGCCGTTCTGACCTTCACCCGACCACGCGAAGACGAGTACACATAAAAATCAACGCGCTTGATATGGAAAATTATATACTAGTACTACACTACTACTACTGTTCCTACTACTACCGCTAGAAGCAACTACTGAATGCCAAGCAATGAATGAATGATGAGGCAATGAAAATCCGAGCAAAGAACTGTACGTACAGAGTAATTACAATAAATAAAATGAATAATGAAGAAGATTGAATGGTGAATGTATATTTGTGGTAGTAGTAGTGTGATGGACGCCGGGCCAACACTTTACACTTCTTGTAATTATTTGTTTGTATATATTTTATTATATGAGTTGACCTTTTTATTCTCTTTTAATTGCCTTTTTATTGTTGGCCTTGTTACTCGTTATGCTATCAATTGTCGTCGTTTATGTTGTTATATCAACGCACTAGCGGGCCTAATTATTGGCCATTTAAACATTGCTAGCCGGTGTTCTCGTCCGGTCCCGTTAGCCGAAATGGGCAATTTTATTGTATATAAGGGAGCAACGCTCACTTAGTAGACAGAGCAAATGGCCGTACGCTCCTCGGCTAGTGAATTTCCTTCGCTAATAAAACATTGAATGAAATCACACGCAATTTATTTCTGTATGACATAATCTAAATCGTGCCAAGTAAGGGCCGGCAAATTCCTTTACAGTAGTACTAGTAGTAGAACTAGTAGTAGAACTAGTAGTAGTCGTACAACTGGCTATTCACTTTTAATTAATTTAAATTAAAGAAAAAACTTGATTTTTTGGTACTCTCGCATTCACATCGTTGCTAGCCATGCTGGTTCACTATTAAAAAAAGAACGAGGGAAAGTTTAATGACAGTCTTCTAGCCTCTCATTAAACCTAGCCCTTTCGTTTCAGAAACTTAGCACTGTCATTAAAGCCTAGGCTCATTTAATCAGAGGCTCCTAGCTTCTGATTGGCTGATGAGCGTCCGATCTGTCGGTGCAACCGGGCACTGCTGGGTATCTCCGACACCGACTTTCAGGTCGGTGCCGACACCGATCTTTCTGTTCACACCTACCGACACCGACTCATCAAATTTGTCTGTGCACGACAAAATCGGTGACAAAATCGGCCAGTGTAAACGCACCATTAAAGGTAGGCCCAGGGATGTCAACTTTGGCAGAGCTGAGAAACATCAGAGCCATATAGTTTCACAGAGTCCTGTGACCAAAAGCCAGAAACAAAAAACGCTTGATTCCAAACAAACCCGATCGACATACTGGTCTCTAATGGAATATTCATACCTCGCTCTCAATACCGCTCTTTTGTGCATTTACGTTTTTACAAAAACGTTATTAGCACCTTTTTGTAGGAAATTTTGTTTTCTTTCAAATGGTTCATAGTACACCAATCAATTTGAAAGCGACTGCTAATGGAAGTAGTTTTTGTTGATTAATGTTGCGACCTCTCCATTATAACTTATATAAAAATAGTAGGCGTGGCCTGTTTGTTTGGAATCGAGCTCCCTCCCATATATGCTTCTGTTGGTCGCGGGATTCTGTGAAACTATACGACACTGTTTACAGAGTATTAAAGGTAGGCCCAGGGATGTCAGACTCTGTCAGAGCTGAGAAACATGAAATATCTGTAGCAGAAAGTGATTGCTAGTCTGATTATGACTGAGGAATGAGACCAGAGCCTCCTGACCTTAACTTAACCTCACTACATGACAGACTCTATGAGTCTCCTCAGGGTATAGAGTGATAATCTCAGGAGGTCAGAGTTGTATTATAATCACACTGACTCAGTGTCTCTCCTCATCTACTCTATTATTCCCACTAAGTACAATAGCAACAGATGCTAATATAATATATAAGTTATACTTACCAGTTGCTATTCTGTTTGTCACCTGCTCTGACTACTACAGGCTTCTTTATAGCTTGTGGCTGGTTATAATAATGTTATCTGTCTCCTGATTGGCTGAGCTGATAAAGAGTTAGTCAAACAGTGATTCATGATGAATTTATCAGATATTGAATAAAGGAACAGGAGCTAGTTGTTACTGCAGCTTCACGATTGGCTGGTTATACAGCCTTGAATTGTTTCACTTTCTGTTTAGTATTTAAAGTGAAGTTTATCTGCTTAATTTCATATAATAAAATAACAAACATTATGTTACTTTTACTAGTAACAGAATGGCCACGGTCACTATAAATATTCACATTGTGACCGCTGTCAGTAATGTGACTAATAGCAATTTTGTATACAGTAAACCTTTATACAATCCGTGTTGCTACAATTGAATAGAACTCAAGATAAATATCCATTGTTGATTAACATGTAGGTACTGAGTACAATGTTTTTATATTACATTTTAGTAATAATCAATCACAAACAGTAAATATTTAATGAAAACATTTAAAGACTCCAATAAGTACATGTATGTTAAATATCCCAGCATATCAGCTACTCACACTCAGCTAGCAACAACAGTGCATAACTTATAGACACTTGCTAGCCAATGTCACACATAGTAATATAGCTAGTGGCAGGTACTAGTCAAGGTCTACTACCCTAGGAAACATCTGTATTCGCCTCATCTAACTTTCGCGTTTTCGCGGTGTCATCCTCTCGCAAAAATTGCATGAGCGAAACTAAACTATCATAACAAACGAGCAAAAACGCCGGGATTAAATAGCTTCATTCATTGATACTGTAGAATGGAATTATATAACAACATTGATTTAACCGTTTTTAACGACCAATATAGCAACATTAAATTATAAACCAACAAAATAATTCGACTGTCCAAATTTATTACGTTATTATCTTGCAATTAATTATAATTATTTTCCCATTAAGAATGATTTATCATGATAGGAATTTGATGTCAATGCACACGCATTAGTAGCATTATCGTTTGTTGGGGACATCAATCAATGCAGTGAGCACCGTGTGATGAAAGAAAATAAGACACACTGACACTCGCAGTACCTACTACACAAGCAGCATGGCTCTGGAACGGTTTGGATTCACCACTGACACCTCTTTAATAACTTGTAATGATTCAGAAGATGAGGCAATAGAGAAAGAGTTAGCTCTGATAAATAACACTAATAAAAAAGGAAGAAAGGAAGTCATAATAACTACACACTGTGCAGTAGCTGTAGTATTACTAGCAGCTGTATCATGTATGTATTTGTATAATTACTGGAAAAAAGATGTTCAGCAATTATTAGCAGCAGTTGAGTGTTTGGGATACTGTTAAAATTAATACCTATACATAACACCGCTGATCGTTAAAATTAAAATACATTAATGTAAAAACAAAGCTAAATTGTGACAAAAACGTTAAGATTTTCAGCGTGATTAAATTCCATTCTACAATAGTCCAAGAAACAAATGGCAGCAAGCGATCACATTGCATTATCGATCTCGGCCATACAATTCTACCTGCGATTCACAATTACAAACTAGTCCCAAAATGAAAATATTTTCTTACCGGCAAACCGAACCTGAGGAATATAATTATGTTTGTTCCACTGCATTTATTTTCACATCATTATATTTTCGCAATCATCAGAGCTGCGAAAATAAGTTGCAGCAAAACTTTAATCTGTATGCTACTCACGAAACTAAACACTAGCGAAATATAAGTGTCCTAGAGTAATTAAGGCAAGTGCTTTTCAGATAAATTCCAAAATACCAAACACTTAGTTTAAGGGCAGATAATAAACAGCATTGAGATCAAGGATGCTTGGAAACTTGTTACACTTTTCAAAGACGCACCAAATTTTGCTTGAAATAAGGATTTGTGTGCCCATTGCAAAATGTGGCCATTGTTGTGATAAGGTACACCTGCTTACATCAATAAAATTCAGCCCATACCGCAGTTCATACGCTCAAAACGGTCGATAGACGCGTGTAGCTCATCCACGAAATCGGTCGTGCTTCATGGTCGCCTGATCTCGTCGATGGGCGTTCTACGACGCATACGGTCGAAGTGTCCCTAACGATTCTGCACCCAATGAAAAGTTGCGTTTTATCTCTATATCTATGCTGAGCCGTAGATTTTTTTGTTAGGTGCGCTGTTGTATTCGGACAGCACCGCTTGCGAAGGGATAAATATTTATTATTTTGCTTGACAATTCTTCAGCACTAATAACTTGAACACAACGCTTCGCAACACTACTAAACTACTAAGTCCCATAGATTTTTGCTCTTGGAAACGCTCAAAGAACTTGTGAAGTCTGGTCGTGTCAGGAGAAACAGAATGAGAAAAGGTCTGTACTTTACCATTTGTTATATTTGACTCTAAACCATTTTTTTTTTGTTATTATTTACTAAAATTAATATATTCAATATCATAAATAATTATTCATGTATTTAAAGTTGGTTTATTCAATCTTGACTTATGATAATGGATGGGGTTGTATTTGGTAACCTTTGGTGAATGATTTTCTGGCTCCGTAAAAGAGCTAGTATAACAAAATGCCGCGACGAAAATGAAATTCTTTCTCTGAGTGACAGGCGAGACAGTCTGGATCATAGAGTTATCTCCCCCTAGAGTGATAACTGTGCATTCAACAACACGAGCGTTTCCGGTGCCAACAAGGAGCGTTTAGGCCACGCCCCTTTTTTGTGCTAGTCAATCGTAGTGATCGACAGAACAATAACGTCAGCCATGAGAATGATCATGAATTTCCAGTTAAGATAGTAATTATTGCTCATATTAAAAAAATGATGATTATAGTTTATTACTCTAATATATTCTTATTATTTAAAGCAATTCAATACCCACATGCATTGCAAAGGCACTGAATAGATGGTGTTAAGTAAATGAGTTATTGCAATCAGTTACTACAATGATATACAGCCCCCACACATGAGGGGCTGTATATCATTGGTTATTCATAGATAAGATAGATAGTCATACTGGGGTTGTATTACATTGGTGTGATGGGAAGCTAATCAACTGCCATCAACTGAAAGTATTGACATTGTATGGTGATAGAGTGATTCATTGTCACCTCAGTTCACAAACAGCCCTTGCATGTAATCTTAGATTTCAATACATATCAATCAAATACATAGACTAGCTTGAAGCAAAGATGTCCACTAGTTAGTGGACATCTTTGCTTGATGTAAGCAAGCAAAAATTTTGAAAGTTAGAGTGGCAAATGTTGTTATATGTTAGATAAAAATAAATTATACTTAATTATACTAAATTATAATTATTTAAAAATAAAATAGACTTTTTTATTACCTTATTTATTAAATAATTTTTCATTGTAATCATAGCTAAACAGATTATATTTAGCCACTACTTGCTAATTGTTTTACATTTAAACACATTTACAATTTTATTTTTTTTCCTAATTTATTTCAACAAAACACTTCTTTCATGATATGAAATTTAAAAGTTGTAGTTGTTTGAAAAAGCTTGCAAACCTTAAGAGTTGTTTTCTTTTTCCTTTTAATTCATTTAAACTGGTTAAAAATATTTTCTCAAGATATGAAGTTTAAAAGTTAGAATAGTAAATGTTATATAAAAATAAATTTTCTGTCCAAATACTTTTTTATTACTCGGGCAACACCGGGTAGTACAGGTCATAGTTGATAGCAGTTGATTTGCTTCCCATCACACCAATGTAATACAACCCCAGTATGACTATGTATGTTATCTATGAGTAACTGCTTGCATTACCTTCACTTTCACTCACTATCTATTCAGTGCCTTGGCAAGTCATGTAGGTATCAGGGATTACGTGTATGTCACAATTTCCATTTTCATAATTCATTTCCATATTATTTCTATTTCCATAAAAGTTCCATAATTCATTTCCATATTAATTCCATTTCCCTACTTCATTTCCACAGTATTTCCATTTCCATATTATTTCCATTCCCATAATTCATTTCCATATTATTTCCATTTCCATAAAAGTTCCATAATTCATTTCCATATTAATTCCATTTCCATAATTAATTTCCATATTATTTCCACTTCCATGTTATTTCCATTTCCATAATTCATTTCCATATTAATTCCATTTCCATAATTCATTTCCATATTATTTCAATTTCCATAATTCATTTCCATATTATTTCCATTTCCATAAAAGTTCCATAATTCATTTCCATATTAATTCCATTTCCATAATTCATTTCCATTCCCATAGCATTTCCATAATTCATTTCCATTTCCATATTATTTCCATTTCCATAATTCATTTCCATATTAATTCCATTTCCATAACTCTTTTCCATATTATTTCTATTTCCATAATTTATTTCCATATTAATTCCATTTCCCTACTTCATTTCCATAGTATTTCCATTTCCATATTATTTCCATTTCCAAAATTTATTTCCATATTGTTTCCATTTCCATAAAGGTTCCATAATTCATTTCCATATTTATTCCATTTCCATAATTAATTTCCATATTATTTCCATTTCCATGTTATTTCCATTTCCATAATTCATTTCCATATTAATTCCATTTCCATAATTCATTTCCATATTATTTCCATTTCCATAATTCATTTCCATATTATTTCCATTTCCATAAAAGTTCCATAATTCATTTCCATATTAATTCCATTTCTATAATTCATTTCCATTCCCATAGCATTTCCATAATTCATTTCCATTTCCATATTATTTCCATTTCCATAATTCATTTCCATATTATTTCCATTTCCATAAAAGTTCCATAATTCATTTCCATATTAATTCCATTTCCATAATTCATTTCCATTCCCATAGCATTTCCATAATTCATTTCCATTTCCATATTATTTCCATTTCCATAATTCATTTCCATATTAATTCCATTTCCATAACTCTTTTCCATATTATTTCTATTTCCATAATTTATTTCCATATTAATTCCATTTCCCTACTTCATTTCCATAGTATTTCCATTTCCATATTATTTCCATTTCCAAAATTTATTTCCATATTATTTCCATTTCCATAAAGGTTCCATAATTCATTTCCATATTTATTCCATTTCCATAATTCATTTCCATATTATTTCCATTTCCATGTTGTTTCCATTTCCATAATTCATTCCCATATTAATTCCATTTCCATAATTCATTTCCATATTATTTCCATTTCCATAAAAGTTCCATAATTCATTTCCATATTAATTCCATTTCTATAATTAATTTCCATTTCCATAGCATTTCCATAATTCATTTCCATTATTATTTCCATTTTCATACCATTTCCATACTTGTAAAATAAAATTTTCATATCCATTTCCCTAAAACTATGGAAATATTTATTTTTATGGAAATGAAAAAGTAAACATTTCCATAATATGTTTAGCAATCCCTGGTAGGTATTGAATTGCTTTAAATAATAAGCATATATTAGAGTAATAAACTATAATCATCATTTCTTTAATATGAGCATTAATTACTATCTCAACTGGAATTCATGATCCTTGTTTAACCCTTCTCATGGCTGATGTTATTGATCTAGTCAATCACTACAACTGACTAGCACAAAAAAGAGGCATGGCCTAAACGCTCCTTATTGGCACCGGAAACGCTCGTGTAGTTATCACTCTGGGGGGAGATAACTCTATGGTCTGGATACCCTATTTCTGAGAAAAATTGAAGCGGGTCTCTATAACATACAATTAAATGAATTCATTAAATTTGCACTTGTTACACATGACACTAGAAGTAAGATATTAAGCCACCAACACCGAACAAATGTGTGGCGATTTAGCTTTTACAATCGCATTAAAAACCAAGTTAAAATATATTTTCCGCCCACAGACAATCAGACTAGTAATACTCAATGATATGCACAAATACTCATATATATCATTTATATCACCTTTGGCCTTAGACAATCGGACTGATGATACATAAATACTCGTATATATAGTTTTTACTACTTTATAACCCTCATTTTATGCCAACAACTATACTTTGATTCACTTTACTCAGAGCTCAGTTAATACTCGGTGATACAGGTTAATATACCCTACATGCCTTGAACTGGCGTTTAGGATCAATTGGAAAGTAAGTAATGAGACACTACACGTTGGTTCAGCAAGGCCCAGTGCTGGCTTTATATTTTTTGAGCATTTATCATGAACTACCACACTGTCAAAAAGTTTGACAGTGATGCAGTTTTATTAATATGCCATGTGTAGCGTAATTATGGGTATCATGATTCTTGCCTAGTTGTTAACATGCATTGTATGTTTCAAGAGAAGAGGCAGAGTAAGAGCAAAAAAAAAGCCCAGGAGAGTCTCCATAAATTGAAGAATGCAATTGACAACAGTAGAATAGCAGCAACCACTTTTACAGGTGAGAGCCGCAGCAAAGGAAATACTATTATTAAATCAATGTGCTGTTGTGTGCTTTCTATTCTTGTTTGTATTTTTTAATTACCAATATTGATTTTCATATTATAGATACGTCAGCTTGTGATATGGAAGTTGGTGATGGCAGTGGAGGTGATGTCATAACAAACACAGGATGCATAGGTAATAAAGACCCAGCACACCTACCACGGGGATTATCAGAATCAAGTGAATCGATTGGTTGCAGGCTTAATTAACCATACCCTTATACCCATTTAGCAAAACTTATACAAGGTGGCTGTACCAATGAATCATTGCACTCACACGATGATAGGACTGGTCAAGGTCAATCAAATCAAGTGCTGCCTACTGCTCAAATAGAATATCTTGAAACCTACATGTGGTCCCTAGAAAAGACTTGGTATGGACAGTTTTGGTCTATAGCCAATGAAGCTGGCTAGGTTTTGTGGCATTTGTGCATGGCTGGCTGTTTGTATTGCCAAAAATCTTAGACCTAAGGTCATTTGACTGAACAAGCTTGAATCTACCGCTATAATGAGTCTGCTGCAATCTGATTGGTCCTTTTACATGTCTGAGAGGTTGTAAAATGATTATTTGTTTCCTCATACATCTTATAATTTATTAATATTCATGTTTAACTAACACACTGGTTGTACTATCTAATGTTTTATTGTAGATGAAACTATTTTGACCAGACTAAAGTCATTGAGACACCGTAAGAAGACTTACATCCAGACCCAGAAAGGGAATTGGGATCTTCACCGAGAGGAGATTGGGAGATTGTTTGCAGATGGAATGAGAGTGCGAAAAATGAGAGTTGGTGAGCATCCCCGTGTTATTCCGTTATCTGAGATGATCAAGAATATGTCGAATATATATATATCACAAATTCAGAAGATAATAAAAGGCGATTATGTTTTTCATTTTTCATATAATTTTACAGATGATCGTCAGTCTGCCATTCATCAGGTTTGCCCAGACTGCAATGGAACCGTGTTCTGTCCACCTGGTAGATATGAGATGGTTAGAATTATTTCTTTTGAAGGTATGTTTTCAACTGAATTGATTAGTTATACTAGCAAAGGTTAGCTTTACGAGCACTAGGTTAGCTGTATTAGTATTATAGGCTACCCTAGGTTACCTGTACTAACATAGGCTACTCTAGGTTATATGTACCAGTATAGGCTACCCTGTGTTACTTGTACTAACATACGCTACTCTAGGTTACCTGTACTAGCATGGGCTACACTAGGTCACCTATATTAGTATAGGCTACCCTAGGTTACCTGTACTAGAATAGGCTACTCTAGGTTAGATGTACTAGTATAGGCTACCCTGGGTTACTTGTACTAACATAGGCTACTCTAGGTTATATGTACCAGTATAGGCTACCCTGTGTTACTTGTACTAACATAGGCTACTCTAGGTTACCTGTACTAACATGGGCTACACTAGGTCACCTATATTAGTATAGGCTACCCTAGGTTACCTGTACTAGAATAGGCTACTCTAGGTTAGATGTACTAGTATAGGCTACCCTGAGTTACTTGTACTAACATAGGCTACCCTAGTTAGCTGTACTAGAATAGGCTAATGTTTTTGGTGTTTGTAAAAACTGAACTAATCTTTCAGGGATGGTCAGCCAAAAAATAGACGTTATGGTCTGTGAAGCCTGTTCGTGGTCTTCTTGGCGGAGCCTCAACAGCTGGTCCAGTATGGACTTTGGCCTGTTGACGTTGAGGGAAGAGCCTACTTCAACTTCAGTTTTCTTCTGAGTGCTTCAATCCTGCAGCACTTCTCACCATCTCTAAGCCTTAAAAGTCTGTTGGATTCCGTCAGCTTTATCTCATCCTTGGATGGCGAGGTATTACATCTGATCGTTATGTTCACAGTGGATGTTAGTGATATCATCATTATATAACGTGTAGAGTGTCGAGCTATATAGTCAGCCAACTTGCGCAATGCCGCATTTTTCATCAAGCAAGGATCCAATTAGCAGAAAAACTAGACAAAGAGTCTTTTGTGACATTTCTTTGACTTTTCCATTAGATTTGAAAGGTGTTGTGTTGTTATTTAGAGTTTCATGCTCAAACAAGATGTCTTCAACTATTCAATGTCGGAATGGAGGATTCAAGAGACAGACTATTTATCTAAAGCTACCGGTGGTAGTTTGTTCAGTTGCCCTGCATGTTTGGACGAGCCCCATGCGATTCACATTGACGGGAATGCAAAACTATTTCACTATAGAGCTGCCGGCAGGTATGATATCTAATGAAAAAACCATATATCAGATTTTTGCATTCTCTGTGTTTACAGATAGTAACAATTTAATATGGGTTAATTTCATTTTGGGACAGTGGGTTCTGCCTATCATCCAATCTTCAAATTACTAAGCACTAGCTCCATTCAGCATATAAAATGTTTGGACGCACCCAACGCTTTTAATATGATGTTGTGTGTTTAAAGTTTTGATGTGCAACTATATTATTCGCATTCTATTACTAGATTTCTCAAGTGGGGCTATTGTGTAGTAATTCAAAGAGGAAGCCTTTGTTTATTCATTTTTAATTTGATTCTTGTCATTGATCTTAGAGTTTCATCAGGAATTGAGGAGCCAAGTGAGTTTTTTGTTTCCACTAGTGACGTTGAAGAGCAGGTCACGCGTATAGAGAACCGCAAACACAATTCGGTGAGTTTAAGGTCGTCAAAACTATCTAGCAACCTCATTAGTCTTAATCACAGCCAAGTTTTTAAACCCTGTTGATTAAAAACCATCCAATCACAATTCAGTTGTAATGCATTTCTGAAATCTCATACCTTATGAAGACCCAGAATAGGTACCCATAGGTATAGCAGAATCAAGTGAATTGTTTGGTTGCAGGCCTAATAAACCCCATACAGCAAGGTGGCTGTACCATTGAATAACCAATCAGTGCACTGAATTGATAGTGCTGCCATCCACCCAAGTTAAAAAAATCTTAGTAAGTTTGATGGGCAAATTTAGAATATTTTAAAAACTATATGGAATATCTTGAAAAGATAACTGCTGGGAAGTCCTGGTCTATAGCCAATGAACCTGGCCAATTGTGGTTGTCTTTATAAACCTCAATTACCTAGATCGTTATTACAGGTCTCCAATAGATGTGGTGATACGGTGTGGAAGGCTGCGTCTGCCAAAGGAAAAGCATTCTCCAAGAAGGATGTGACTGGTTGTTTGCTAGCCACATGCCGCCACTGTTTCCTGTTGAAGGGATTGGATATGACTAGGGGGGAGATATACGCGTATCCATACACTATGCAGGTATTGGTGGTTGTCCATAATACATCATCATCGGTCCAGTCAACCTTTTTTATTGTCACAGAAAAAATTCACAAACCTCCCTAAAACCTACAACTTCTTTTCTGGCAACAGGAATGTCTGTCTACTTATTACAATGGTCTTTCTATTGCAGAAATCTTAAATAGTTTTTGCTACGATGCTCCCTCCATAAAGCTAATGTATTATGTTTTTAGAGAGAATTTCAAGGTGCAAAATTCATTGCCCTTGATACAATGTGCAGATACTGGCCTTGGCTAGAGCGGCTGGAGAGGCTACCACAGCAGCAACGCCCGTTCCTTAGTATCATGCACGCCAAAGCTCACCGTTGGAGTTGTCAGGTATCTGTCTAATGAATAAAGCTCACCGTTGGAGTTGTCAGTAATCTGTCTAATGAATAAAGCTCACCGTTGGAGTTGTCAGTAATCTGTCTAATGAATATAGTAATCATTCATCTACTTTATTTTAAGTTTCATATTACCAAATTTTTTTTTTTTGCTTTTTTCAGATGAAATGGAGTGGAAGAGTCACTGTAGGAACAGGATTAAGTACTGGGGAGACTACAGAACTTGTTAATAGCTACATGTCCCGATTGGGAAAAGTAACAAGACACATGACATCAGATGGTGAGTTTATTCAGTGAGCACTATTTTATATATTGTCAAGGGAGGTATTTTTTAGGCCTTAACTGTCGGGTAAGCTAATAACTTACCCGATAGTTAAAACCTATCGGGTAAGTTATTAGCTTTGCATTTGACAATGTTAAATGTATTGTACCACTATGATATGTTTTATAACTTGGTTAATGACAATACACATTGGTGACTTTGGCGCCTATTGTGCCTAAGTGCCAACTTGTCAATGGTATGACTTCCCAATTTATTCTCTTGTTTCAAGGTAGATGGAGACGCTTGGAGCAAGGGGCAGCTTTTTGGAATCTCCGAAAGTTTGTCAATCTGCCCAAACAGATATTTACATCTCTTTCCAAAGTATGTAGAAACAGCAATCATAGGATGAAATCGTACTGTTACCCAGGTTCAATTTGTTTTAACTATTGACAAAAAGCCAAGC
Source organism: Watersipora subatra (assembly GCF_963576615.1). NCBI lineage: Eukaryota > Metazoa > Bryozoa > Gymnolaemata > Cheilostomatida > Watersiporidae > Watersipora > Watersipora subatra. The sequence goes on from NC_088716.1 coordinate 1,741,412, forward strand.
TTTCTCAATAAATAATTGGCTTTATTGCAGTTATACAACAAGTGAAGAATTATAGTGCCGAGTACGTCTCGTTTTAGGCCAAGAAACAACTACCCATTCTAGAGGCACAAGTGGATGCACACTGCCACTCAATTGGATTAACTTTAGCTGAACTTGAGGCCAGAGCAATCCTTGTTGCCAAGCCGCCGCCAAGTGAGTTTTTTACTTATACTATTTCCGCATGCTTAGAGAGTAAATGATTGTTTTTCTGTGTCAATTAGCAGTGGATGATTTGTATTTCATGATAATGCTCATAATAATATGAGTATGAATAATATGAGGCCCTGATGCAAAGATGACGTTTCACGTTTCATGGTGAAAGATGCTCATTGTAGTTTATAGTAACAACTAGCTGTGCCTCCGGCGTTGCCCGGGTATTAAAAATCAGCTTATAAACAATGAGGAGTGATGAGAGTTGCCTGCCACTTAGCCTGTCTTGACAAACTGTTGTTTTTGCGTAGTTGTCCCCCGTCGAGCGGGCGAGCAACCCAACAGCTTATCACAAGACGTACTGCACCTGATGCATCAGCTGCACTTATAGGGAGTTGTTCTCTTCCGTCTATGCGGCTTGGTGGCAATGTTATGTCGGTCGCTCCATTGGTAATCATAACTGATTTCGCGCAAAAAATTATGTAGAAAGAAATAAGATTATAACGCTTAACTAGCGACCAGTCTCTGCGATAAACTTTAGTAGAACTTGAGAACTTAGGCAACAACAGCGACTAAACATGTCATTATTTGTGCGCTCGGTCAGTTTAATTTCTATTTTTGTATCAGTCAGTTTTATTTGTTCTTATGGATTTTATTTTCAATTTGTTTTATTCTTAAATTCTACTAAAGTTTACAACAGAGTTGTAAACAACCAACAGTCTTTGGTTAAACGTTGTAATCTTATTTCTTTCTACATAATTTTTTGCGCGAAATCGGTTATGATTACCAATGGAGCGACCGACATAGCATTGCCACCAAGCCGCATAGACGGAAGAGTACAACTCCCTATAAGTGCAGCTGATGCATCAGGTGCAGTACGTCTTTTGACAAGCTGTTTTGTTGCTCGCCCGCTCGACGGGGGACAACCCTACAAAAAACAACATTTTGTCAAGACAGGCTACCTGCCACTTTGCTATTAGCCTGGCACACTGCCACTGGAAAATTCCATTAAGCTTGCTAATAAGCGTTAGGCTTCTAATGACATACGCCATGATGTTGCGTCAGCATTGTCCAGCTGTAGCTATTTTAATAATAGCAATTTTAATAGTAGCTATAGCCGGAATACACACATACATACTTTGAGAAGTATACATATAGATGTATGATTAGAATGTTGTGATTGATATATTGTATTATCTTTCAGAACCAGATAACATACAAGCTGTCTTAGAAGACCTCAGAGTCAATATCCTGCGGCAAGAAGATGTTCTTAAGAAATCAGGTAGGTTTGTCAGGTGATCTCTCTGAAAAAAAATCAAAGTTAAAATTTTTCTATGTATTGTGTTATTATATGTGTTATCGAAGTATTTGACTTACTTGACAGCACAATAACATCAATGATTAATCACTGTTAGCTCTTCTCCAATCTAGACTAATATTACTATGGTTGATTAAGTGTAGGCAAGCCGCCTGGTTTGTTCAATGATTGATTAAAGTGTGAGTTCAATTTATGGGACTTGACCAAGATCTTTAGTGCAAGCCTAACACTAGCTAAGCTCCGATGTTGATTGTTAGCAAATAGCAACACTCTTTATTTCATGAACCAAAACCTAACATACAGTAACAAAGTTCTAGAATATGAGAAAGATAACAAATAGTGAGAAAGAACTAAGTAATATAAATCTCTTACGCCAACATCAAGCTTGTGTCTGCCCTTAAAGCTCAGTCTTACACGTCTGTAAGTGTCACTGCCAAAGAGGCTGAGCTATTAAAAAACACTAGCTTTTATAGGCATTTAGGATAGCCTGAGGACGGGTATATAATGTTCGTATCATATACTATGTTGTAGGAGTAAGTCCATTGGAAGGAACACTGTCTTTGGATACGTCACAGGGGGTGCGCTGAGATTGTGGCTGGATGCTAGGATTGCGTAATATTGTCTCCGTCAGCACCGTAACATGTCATGGAAAAGTACTGGCTTAGGGTGATGGTAAGTTCAGTTATTTTTGGTAGTGCTTGGTGATGGGTGGATAGATATAATTACTCCCAAATTCCTTGGTGGTTTCCATAGGCGGTGTTGACTCATCAGTTTCCAGATTGATGTATTATAATTTTGACATTTCCAATTAGGGGATATTTTGATGTCTCTTAGGCGTCTTGATGCTCGAACGAAATATATGCATGTACGGTGGTCTGGCTACATTCCTGCTGTTATCATGTTTTCGGAGTATTTCCATACAACATTTCTCCCGTTGTTAAAGAACGATATGTCCTCATGTCGTATTTCGTGGTAACGTTGCTGTTGGCATAACGGTAGTAAACTAAACAGAATATATAAAATGAAATGAAGTTATAAAGTTGTGGTTAGAATAAAGATATTTAAAACCCATGTACCTGAGTTAAAAAAAATTATATAATAATTCGTAAAACCAAAACCATGAATGGAATCCCAAAACATAAAGATGTTAAAAGTGGAAATAAAAGTTTTTTTTTTGATTTCTCAAAGCAATAAGGTTTAGGTTAGTAGTAGAAGTATATGGTTGTTAGTTTGCCATGTGGTCTAGGTGAGTGTCAATTGTCCTTTCGGTGTCGCGTATTATTGTCCTGGTTTTGTATTGCGTCTCCCTTGGCAAAGTAAACGGGTCCTCCCGTATGTCGGTATGTATGGGTGGTTGTATGCGGCGGGTAGTCATTGGTCTTATGGTCAGGAAAGAAACTAAATCTTGAAATAGAAACTTCACATAACATTATAGCAAAAACTGGCGTGTCTTTTTAGAATTCTAAAATCACAAAATAAATGTTATAACATGCATGACTCAGTTGTGTGTAAGACATTTTCACTTTCCACTGCTGGAGCTACCTATAGAAAGAAAAGTTGTCCAAGCATCTGCTTTCATCACTAACCTGTCTTATCCAAAAAAATAGAAAGTCACAATAAAAGTTAACAGTTTTAAACAAGTTCGTTTTCTGGTATGTGCCGTGTCTATTTCATAATAAAGTCTATCCTAAAAATTCAAAAGTCAATTTTTGTTACATGAGTAAGACACGCCAATAATTGTTGTATTTTTTTTTTGTTAGTGGCTAAATTTAGCTCCCATCTCAAGGTTGAATGAATCGTGGTGTGTTTAATCAAATTAGGTAATCAATCAGCTACTATCAGAGATTGATAAAACAATACGGCACTTGTACCTGTCAAGGGAATATAGATGTTAGCATGTGGTGAGCATTATGACAAGTTACTAGTGATAAATGGACAGTTACTAGTAGCGTCAGAGCATGAATAATTGTCATAGCAAGTGCTACTAGGCAAATACCAGTGTGGCAAGCGTAGAGGCAATAATTTAGCTCATACATACGTTACTGTCATGGTCTGTTGGTTCAGGCTTCGGGTTGATTATAGGCGCACTGCAAATGGATAATATTTGATCTTGTCTGGTAGTTGCTTGTGGAACTTGCGTAGCTGTTGAATTTGGAGGATGGGCGGAGCTTGTATATCGTCTTGAGCTGTTAGTTTGGCTGGCTAGTTTCAATGATATGATCTTCGGTATCGCTTGACTGCACGTGGTGTCTATTTGATGTTTGACTTTCGCATTATGTAAGCATTCTTAGACAGCGAGCTAACGATAAGCATGCCATCTTAAGCATGTCATTACTTTATCTGTTGTTTCTTATTCTGATCGCTGTTATTTCTGATGTGGTGAGTTAAATTCTTCCTAGTTATGCTGTCTAGAAATGATTAGTATGTGATGGTTAGTCGTGTTGATGAATGATGTACTCTTATTTTTGTGAACATTTTCTTACTTCTTCCTTTAGCCTTGTCAAATGTCCGGTATATGTGTCGTGTTGTTTAAAAAAGTTTATCGTGAAATTTCGTCTAGTCTTGGTCTGTTTAATCGTAGTCCGAGTGGAGTTAATTCTTGAAAAAAAGAATCCGTTTTAGTCCAAAATTTTGTTCCATTTGTGTAGGTGAGAACTGTGGCTATTCGTAATATTCAAAATCTTCTACTCTGTAGTTCCTTGATGGCTCATCTCTTCTCAAAAATTCCGCTTCATTTTCTTCTATTTGTCTTGCCTGATCGTTTACTATCATGGTCAATCCTTGTACTTGTCTTGTCAATGGTGCGAGGGAGTCAGTGTCTACTTGGTTAACACTCATCGTTTTATTTCTTGTTACTGCTTTATCTATAGCTTCTAGGTTTCTTGCTTCTTTTAGAGCTTCTTGTAAAGTGATGTTTTCTTGTTTCAGGATCGATCTCTGATAACTCTCCTTCAGGCCTCCTATGAATGCGGATTTTATTACCCGATCGCGATTCACTTCCGGTAAGTCTTTAAATACTGATCGGCCTGCAGCCATGATCTCGGAATAGAAATCGTTAATCGACTTCCTCCCTTGGCTGATGTTCCATAGGTTCTTCTCTCGGAGTGGTTGGTCGACTCGGAAAGCCGATATCAATTCCTTCTTTAAGGAGCTGTAGCTCCTCGCGCAATTAGGGTTCAGCTTTATAACATTTCTGTAGGTCTCCCATGCTGGTCCAACAAGTTTAGCAGGTAGGGCTTGTGCTAGTCGTCTGTTGTCGTAGTTGTATTGAGCCATCAGTATTTCCCATCGATCAAGGTAGTCTTCGAAGTTATCTCCTTCCTTGAATGGCTCTATGTTATCGACGTTCGGCACTACGCTGATGATGGGTGGTCCCGTCTTGGGTGGGAAGAATAGATCTCCATTTGATGTTCTCGGTGCTACACCAGATCCTGTGTAGCTTCCGGAGTCGTCCACGGTTGGTTTTTCACCTTGTGGGCTTTTTTCCTGGGCTTCGACATCTTCCGGGCTGAGTTGTTCACCATGTGGACTCTGGTCCTGAAGGATGATCTGGCTTCTCAGTGCTCTCCTTACCGCAGGAGTTGTTTTCTTAGCTCTCTTCTTCACCATCTCGTAGTCGGGTTGTTGTGCCTTGGGTCAGTCTATCCAATTTATGGGAGTAGCTCAATGCCGGCTTTGGCTGCTCCTTTTGGATATTCTCTTGTCACTGCTGGTTTGGCTCCTGGGTGTGTGACTAGGCTGTGTAGGTTCTGGTCTGCTATAACAAACTTAGTTAACATGCAACCTACGAGTAACGTGCTCTAAATTATATATAGGCACTGTTATATGTATATGGTTGATAGAATATTTATTATTATTTTTTATTTTTTTTTAAATTGCAATTATGTTAAGACGAGTATTGAGTAAGTGACAAAGACTAGGTAGTCTATTATGTCTGTCAACGAGAAAGTTATTCTATATAGAGAGGGTTGTTTTCCAAATGGTTGAAGTTCAACCGCAAGTATGAGTCTGTAACGTTTATATATATCAGTAAACAGCGTAATAATATATACAGGATTAGTGCTATTAGCATATAAATGCAGTCAGTCGATGTTATAAGTTAGCAGTTGTCAGTTCAGTATCTTGTCTGAGATATGTCTAGAGTTATGTGTAGTCTGTGCACTATATTAGTATCTAATTGAAAGTTTATACTCGTTTAAGTTTCCTATATTAGTGTGCTTGTCTATGAGTCAAGCTGATGTAACTTGTTTTATAACCGGTGTATTATTATTATTAGGCCTTATACGTATGTAAATGTTAGGTGTAATAACCTAGAGCTCCGTGTATCTACAGTCACTAATAGAATGAGTGTGAGCGTGTGACTGGATGAATCTGCAGAATTGCACGTACATAAGAAGTTGCCAATGTATAAATAGATCTATGCTTTCCCTGCAAACCGAAACAGTCAGAAAGGTAGATCAAGGTAGTGAGTGTCCTAAGAAATTTGTGAATTTGTACGTGTATCAAGTTCTGATCTATGTTTGCCCTGGAGCGAAACAGTCAGAAAGCATATAGTATAGTGATAACAGTGCTCAGCTGTGAACTATGTATGTATAACTTTCCTGCAAACCGAAACAGTCGAAAGTTATAGACACTATAGTAAGGCACGCGGCTATAAAATTGTAATTTCCCTGCAAACCGAAACAGTCAGAAATTATGAAAGGCACGCGGCTATGTAATTGTAATTTCCCTGCAAACCGAAACAGTCAGAAATTATGGACACTATGGCAATGTAAAGTGAAGGCACGCGGCTATTAAATTGTTTATGTATAATTTCCCTGCAAACCGAAACAGTCAGAAATTATGAATTAGTTGTTTTCTCCTAGGCAAATGTAAATCTGACCTCAGATTTTCTTAAAATAGATTAGGATCCTCAAGCCTATAAGTAGTATGCAAGTGGGTGATCAATCCCAATATAGGCTGCAATTACGCGTTATGAAAGTATGAATTACGAAAGGTCTAGGCGTCAGGGGATTATTTGCCTAGCTATGTGGTTATGCTTTAGCTAAATGGTGCGCCTAGATAAGTCACTAGATCTCAGCTAACATAGACTTTTTAATGAGTCCCACAATAGATATGTGAATATCTACCTGCCCAGTAGAATATAGCGATCAAATTAGGTATTGTAAATAGCTTAAGCAACCAGATATGAATGTAGATGAAGATGTCAGTTCTATGGTAAGCGCTATGAATAATATTACGAAAGATTTAAGCGTTCAGGGATTACCCACTTAGCTATGTGAAAGGTTGATGACCGATACCCGGCATCTCCACCAAAAATATTATATGTGTTATCGAAGTATTTGACTTACTTGACAGCACAATAACATCAATGATTAATCACTGTTAGCTCTTCTCCAATCTAGACTAATATTACTATGGTTGATTAAGTGTAGGCAAGCCGCCTGGTTTGTTCAATGATTGATTAAAGTGTGAGTTCAATTTATGGGACTTGACCAAGATCTTTAGTGCAAGCCTAACACTAGCTAAGCTCCGATGTTGATTGTTAGCAAATAGCAACACTCTTTATTTCATGAACCAAAACCTAACATACAGTAACAAAGTTCTAGAATATGAGAAAGATAACTAATAGTGAGAAAGAACTAAGTAATATAAATCTCTTACGCCAACATCAAGCTTGTGTCTGCCCTTAAAGCTCAGTCTTACACGTCTGTAAGTGTCACTGCCAAAGAGGCTGAGCTATTAAAAAACACTAGCTTTTATAGGCATTTAGGATAGCCTGAGGACGGGTATATAATGTTCGTATCATATACTATGTTGTAGGAGTAAGTCCATTGGAAGGAACACTGTCTTTGGATACGTCACAGGGGGTGCGCTGAGATTGTGGCTGGATGCTAGGATTGCGTAATATTGTCTCCGTCAGCACCGTAACATGTCATGGAAAAGTACTGGCTTAGGGTGATGGTAAGTTCAGTTATTTTTGGTAGTGCTTGGTGATGGGTGGATAGATATAATTACTCCCAAATTCCTTGGTGGTTTCCATAGGCGGTGTTGACTCATCAGTTTCCAGATTGATGTATTATAATTTTGACATTTCCAATTAGGGGATATTTTGATGTCTCTTAGGCGTCTTGATGCTCGAACGAAATATATGCATGTACGGTGGTCTGGCTACATTCCTGCTGTTATCATGTTTTCGGAGTATTTCCATACAACAGTGTTATCGAGAATGTAATTTCTGTTTATATTAACAGAGAGTGGAAAAATTGCACAGAAGTTGAGATCGCGTCTGCGTGCAAACCATTGCAGCTATAAGAAAAAGGCTTTAGAATACAGCAACCTCCATCCAGAAACGACAACAGAAAAGCTGCAAAGCTGTTTGAAGTCAGGGTTATTCCCATGGGCAGTTGTCCGTGGAGGTAAGTTTTTTCATGAAATATTAATTCCCCGCAACAAATCTAGACATTCCTTGTTCAACTTTTACACATGAAAATCCTATATTAGCAAGCCATGCTGATGTCACTTTTTGATGTTTCAGATATAACCTTCTCACAGGATGTTCTTAAGGCAGTGGAGAGCTATCAATTGTGGCAGAGAACTGTAGAAGAAATCCCTATTCTAGAACAGGAAAGGCATACAATGATAAGAACAATAGGTGAGTTTCTCATCCGTGTTTGTAGATGCTTAATATACATGATATAGTATCAATAGTGATGTCTCAGTTGTTTTTAGCAGGTCCATTCTATAACAAATTGTCTACAACATCACGTTGAAACATAAGATACTTTTTTAAGTATTTAGTTGAATTCTGAGTTCAGATTTCTGGCTAATTTGGTCCTCTTCATTTTCAGTCCAGCAACTTGATACATGCAATGGAGAAGAGGCCATATTTCTTCAAAACATGGTCGAAAAATCCTCTGTTTTCTTCTCTGAGGAAGTTGAAGTACGTACTATTAAATTGGGGAAGAACAGTATCGCAATAGTGATCAAGCTTTTGCCAATCACTGTTTGCCAGTCAGCAACAACATTTCATATAGCAGAAAATGACAGATTTAAAAAACATCCAGTATTATTTATGCCATGACCGATGATTTACCTATGATTTACTTATGATTTCATTCATTGAATTATTCTATTGTTAGGATATGCAGCTAGCTGTATCACTATGCCAGGACTTAGATGTATCTGATGATGACGAGGACGACGATGACTCTGATGGAAGTTTTTATGGGGATTGAAATGCCATGCTGATCTACTTTCTGTATTACTTTTTATGCTGATCTTCACAAAACAATATTGTAATAAAGTATATTAATTTATTTCTCAATAATAAACGAAATGTCTTTTGTATAACCTTTAGTACATGTGACCCCGGCCGTCAGAATGTACAATCGTGCGGTAATTCCATTGTTCACAATAGCGCGCTAAGCGTGCTTCACGCTATTATATGACTCACCGTCACTATTTTAGTAAACAGTGGTTTACAGTGCATTCAACCCTGCTCTTTTACATGGTCTTGTTTATTTTTGTGTCTGACCAATCATAAATCCAGAATTGCCATTTAGCTATACCCAGTGTCGTCTGGTTTCACAGAGTCCGGCGACCAACAGAAGCGTATACGGGAGGGAGCTCGATTCCAAACAAACAGGCCACGCCTACTAGTTTTATATAAGTTATAATGTAGAAGCCGCAACATTAATCAACAAAAACTACTCCCATTAGCAGTCGCTTTGAAATTGATAGTTGTATTATACACCACTTGAAAAAGGACAAAATTTTCTACAAGAAACTACAAATTATTTTTTGTAATAAGTAAATGCAAAAGAGTGAGATGTTGAGAGCGAGGTAAGAATATTCCATTAGAGATCAGCATGTCGATCGGGTTTGTTTGGAATCAAGCGTTTTTGTTTCCGGCTTTTGGTCACGGGACTCTGTGCAACTACGTATACGGCTCTGACTATACCCATATTGGTGGTTGCTATGGAATTTTTCATAACCCAAGATCACAACTGTAGGCTTTAACTGCGGGTGCGCGCATGTATGTGGCCATTTCCTCTTTTAATGCTTCAGGCTAGAACGAAATAAACAATCGCCAAATTACGGCTTGTTGATGCTAGATGAGTATTTCTACTTAGAATCTGAGTCAGCTGCCTCAGATCATAGTGAAAGCGATGATGAGAATTATGATAATAGGTCAACCTTAGAAATACAGCTGCTTACGCAGTATGTGGCTGCTAACGATAATGCGAATTAATTAAATCAAATTACAGAGAATAACGATCAGCCTATCACTGCTGATAACATTCCCATTCTAGCTGTTGACATCAAACTAATAAGTGGGTGCAAGTGTAGGGAATTATGCGCTAGTTTTATGTCATCTGAACAATTAAGCCTCATTAGAACTGTATATCAAGGATTGCCGAAGGAAACATTGGATATGGTTGCGTTGAGACAAATTGCCGCTAGCATAACAAACAAACCTCTCCAATGTGCTACAATAAATCTCTGCAGCGTACTCGTGCTACACTGTGTGAGTGTTAAACTACATAAAAAGAGCTCTAGATTGAATAGTCACTTGATGAGTTGGGTTGATATTTTCGCATCACATATTTTCCGCATCGTTGACCTTACCACGACCTTCTGTATAGGTGGACAATTCTGAATACACATCCAGCTCTTTGTTAAGTTGTTGGACTGTCATTAAATGCAGTCATAGCAATATAGCTTGATGAGAATTGCCCAGTTTGAAGCATACCCTTTTAATGAATACATCCAGGACGGTGAGCTTTTAGCCACATATATTGTTAACCTTACCATGACCTTTGGGATGTCAACTGTCAATCGAATTGGAATAAAAATGCAACGATCATCTGTTTCAAGGTTTTATTGTGAAGAATGCCGGGTTTCATCAATATAGGTTGAGATTTAGTGGTTGGTTGCTATGGCATTTTGATTTGTAAGAAAATACCATGATTTACAGTTCATGAATCACCAACTTTATTCTGATTAAACTCAAAACAACAGTTTTAGTTTATCATGAGACCTTCTCTACTAAATCTTGCCTAACCTGGGTATAAATAATCCAATTTAAAAAAATATAAAATGCATTAAAATCCTCAGAATTTGCTGATTTTAAATCTTTAAATAACTCAAAAATGTGGTTTTAGCACAATTGTACATTCTGACTGCCTGGGTCACATATGTTATCAGCCAGAATAAAATGGACAACCCCTCTCAGGTGAGTCTAGGCCATGCGACAATAGGTGAGAATGTCATAACAAGCCTGTCGGGCACCTAGTTTTAACTATTTTGATACCTTTGGATACAGGTGAGAATGACAAAAAATCCATTGCAATGAGCCTCCTGTATCCATTATATAAAATATTCAATTATGACAGGCAACACAAGGTGGAGATAAATCCTGAATATCTTTTACTGTTTACATAAGAACTAAGGCAAATGTAGCAATATTGAAGTAATATTCAGTATTAACATAGTTCAGCAGTATAAATGCCAAGTTTTTATACATGTGGCCTAAAAATTGTAAAAATTCATTCTCACAAAACTATTCAGGGCGACATGAGTAAATAAAATAATAGGTTTCCACAAGTATTGTGATTTGCATGGAGAAGCAAGTCGGGCACCTAATTTTAACCATTTCAATTTTTTCAGGATACAAGTCAAAATGACTAAAATGCATTTCCATAAGCCTACTGTATCTATTGAGTTGAATTATTAAAATATTCAACTATGACAGGCAACACAAAGGGGAGATAAATCCTGAATATCTTTCACTGTTTACATAAGAACTAAGGCAAATGTAGCAATATTGAAGTAATATTCAGTATTAACATAGTTCAGCAGTGTAAATGCCAAGTTTTTATACATGTGGCCTAAAAATTGTAAAAATTCATTCTCACAAAACTATTCAGAGCGACATGAGTAAATAAAATAATAGGTTTCCACAAGTATTGTGATTTGCATGGAGAAGCAAGTCGGGCACCTAATTTTAACCATTTCAATTTTTTCAGGATACAAGTCAAAATGACTAAAATGCATTTCCATAAGCCTACTGTATCTATTGAGTTGAATTATTAAAATATTCAACTATGACAGGCAACACAAGGGGGAGATAAATCCTGAATATCTTTCACTGTTTACATAAGAACTAAGGCAAATGTAGCAATATTGAAGTAATATTCAGTATTAACATAGTTCAGCAGTATAAATGCCAAGTTTTTATACATGTGGCCTAAAAATTGTAAAAATTCATTCTCACAAAACTATTCAGAGCGACATGAGTAAATAAAATAATAGGTTTCCACAAGTATTGTGATTTGCATGGAGAAGCAAGTCGGGCACCTAATTTTAACCATTTCAATTTTTTCAGGATACAAGTCAAAATGACTAAAATGCATTTCCATAAGCCTACTGTATCTATTGAGTTGAATTATTAAAATATTCAACTATGACAGGCAACACAAGGGGGAGATAAATCCTGAATATCTTTCACTGTTTACATAAGAACTAAGGCAAATGTAGCAATATTGAAGTAATATTCAGTATTAACAAGGCTCACCGGTATAAATACCAAGTTTTTATACACGTGGCCTAAAAATTGTAAAAGTTCATTCTCACAAAACTATTCAGGGCTACATGAGTAAATGAAGTAATAGGTTTCCACAAGTATTGTGATTTGTATGGAGAAGCAAGTCGGGCACCTAGTTTTAACCATTTAAATTTCTCAAGATACAAGTAAAAATGACTAAAATGCATTTCAATAAGCCTACTGTATCTACTGAGTTGAATTATTAAAATATTCAACTATGACAGGCAACACAAGGGGGAGATAAATCCTGAATATCTTTCACTGTTTACATGGGAACTAACGCAAATGTAGCAACACTGAAATAATATTGAGTATTAACATGGCTCAGCAGTATAAATACCAAGTTTTTAGACATGTGGGACAAGAATTGTAGAAATTCGTTATTAATAGATAAATATTATCCATCTACTCTGGAGTTGTCTATTCATACCTGCAGGTGTCCGCACCAGTGAGACAGCCATGACACTTTCAGCCATCACTGCCTTACCAAAAAAGCAGTGATTTACAAAACTGTTCTGGACCACATCAGTGCACATCCTAAGGCTTCGAAAACTTTATGATGGTTTGTATGGACTAAGCAGGTGAGCAAGTTGCATAAATCAACCTGATTGGACAACAGGTTAGAATTGTGTTAGAATGTTGTGGTTATGTGTAGGGGGTCCCTGTGATCACTTTTATTGAACATAATTATAAGATTACACAAAGGATCACAACAAAGCTGTGTAGGGAACTCCACACAAGAGTAAGCAAGATTCCGTTCTATTCTATTTCTTCTTCCTATTGTTATCAATCCTCAAATAGAATAATGCAAGCCGGGTAGTTTGATCTGATGAATTGATTATTGCAACAAAGTGTTATTTTCTGTTGATTATTAATTGATATATTATATTACTATTATATTACATATTTTTACATTATACAAGTAAAGAATGTCTGTGTATGTGGATGCTTGCTGGTGGCAGATAGGAGTTGCTGGTCATGTTGACTGGACATGTTCCTGCAAAAGAAGGAAAAACGGTAAAGAAATGCTGTCTGAAGTGACAAAACAAGATGTGCATTAGTTACCCAGTAAAAACACATGGCTATATGATGATTCAGCTGGGGAGGCGATACTCTTTTCGGCTGATGTCCTTGCAACTAACTTGTATGATATGAATGCATTACGTGACAAAAATCGGGCGACATATAGCCATGAATGGGGTGCAGATTTGACTCCATGATTGTGGCGATCTTTATCAATGATTAGGTAAACAATAAGACTTTCAGCAAAGCACTTTTTGCTTGTGTAACTGGCTAAACTCACCTTATAGTTTAGCAGTGCCAAAGTTTGTTTGAGATTTCCAGAGGGCTCCCAGGTGTTACTTCTGCAACAAAATAAAATTGAGATGATTATTAGTCTGATCAGCTGGTGGGTTTTAAGATGCTACATGTTTCCGCTCTTAACATAAGGTCATTGTGCTTTGTTGCAGCAATGACTAAATAAATAAATGACAACTCAATACAGCATCAATTGCTCTATTGTTGATAATCCTGATTTGTGTATACTCTGCTAAATTGTTATTTTCATCGTATTGACTGGCTGAAGCTGAGTCATGACTAAAAGCATGGATTTTAGTCACGACTCAGCCCATGAATATTCGCCCCTAATAGACATTCGGCTGACGTGACTTACTGTGATGAATAATGTTTCCACTTGACCAGGTACAGTGTTCTACCATTCTTGTCCTGAAAAAGATTCAGAAACAAATTATGAGAATCGAAAAGTGAAAGAGAGAGGAGAGGAGGGGCAGAAAATCTATGTCAAACATATTGTAACATGTGGTAGTGAATGTAGTCCACGCATGACCAGAGGTTGAAACTTTTTGAACACAAAATATCAATTTGCATTCCAAATATGTGTCAAGTTGTCTTTTCTCGACAGTAACATTACCCATTGCTGATACAAAAAATTGATCAAATTTGCACCTATCTAATAAAACAATGCCATAAGATATTGAACGTCATTTAAAAATAATACACATAGATTACCGAGTGCACCATTTCAGGTATTTGTAATGATCATACCCAGTTAATTAACCAATTTAGTCCTTTTAGGCAATTTTTTGCGAAAGGATAGATCCCCAGGATTATAGATGTTTATTGGCATGAGAAAACGAAAAATTACCATGATTTGGACCTTGGTATACTTCAATGTGTACTCTAAAACACTGGAAAAGTGCCCTTGACTGTTCATCAACTTACCAACTTTTCACTCAATATCTCTTCTGCATCTGAGTCAGAATTGTTTGGGTTAATATATTCTGCTGGAGTAGTATTTCCTATACAACAAAGAAAAACCATATCTTTGGTGAAAAAAGACGCAATGATTGAGCTGCTAGCAACCAGTGCATATCACAGCATGTTAGCGCAACAAGTAATTTGTACAAGCGAAAAGCCCATCCTGAATCAGACCTGAAATCAACCATGGTTAGCTGAAGAAAGCAAGTTATTTGATCATTTACTGCCACCCTGTGGGCTGTTGGCATGTCGTGATTATGACAAAGCTGTTAGTGAGTGAGGCAAACGCAAGCTGTGTTGTGGTTATTTGGCTGCCAATTAAAATACAAACATGTCAAATTATGACATGTTAAACAAAATGGTAACAAAATCACGACACCAGGTTGTTATAATTGATAGTATTGCAGGGTTGTTTTGTGAATTCCACTATAGGCAAAAAAGACACCACCCATGGGCAGCAAAAACTCTTTTTATTCTTTTCTTTCCTTCCCCTCCCACCTCTCCTCGCAAGAAGAGTGGTGAGGGAAGGAAAGAAGAGAATAACAAAAGTTTTTGCTGCCTATGCACCACACAGAAGAAAATTTTTACCTGCATAGCAGCCATCCTCTCTAAGAGAAAATAAAATAGCAAAATAGTCAATTTCATCATGGTCATAGCGCATTACTGTACAATTGATAAGAGATTCAACACAACGACAATGAAAAATGAAACAGCATTTTCTACTTACTAGAGCGCTGCTTATTCGGCCTTTTTCTCTGCTTACACTGGAAAATAACAGTACTGAGGTCAATGGCATTCAGAAATTATGGGTACTTTAAATTTGAGTAAAGGTCAACTGCAAAGTAAATATCTCATGGCGTAGACAAACATATCAGCAATGAAATTGCTTGACTGAGGTTCAACAAAATTAGACAGTGAGAAATGAGCTATGGCTTTACTTACTTTGTGTGTCTGTGTGTGCCATGCTTTGTCAGCACACCTTTTCTACAACAAACGATATTGAACATTTCATTGCTGGGTCTGTATTAGTTTTTCTGAACTGTTTGTCTATCTTATATGTCATAATTTGTATGAAGAAAGATGACCAAACAATGGGAAGCAATTCATATGCATTGTTTCTCTAAAGATCTCGTATTATTTAAAACTTTGGTTTCTTTTGGGACGAAATATTAGGAATACTATACTTACAGCCTTTGTAGGTGTTGGTGTGGTTGAGGAAGTAGTAGTAGTAGCTGATCTGGGAGTAGAGGTAGAAGGTAATGTAGGAGCAGATGATATGGGAGCAGATGTAGAAGTTAATGTGGGAACAGATGTAGGAGGTAATGTGGGAACAGATGTAGAAGTTAATGTGGGAGCAGATGTAGGAGGTAATGTGGGAACAGATGTAGAAGTTAATGTGGGAGCAGATGTGGAAGGTAATGTGGGAGCAGGTGATATGGGAGCAGATGTAGAAGTTAATGTGGGAGCAGATGTGGAAGGTAATGTAGGAGCAGATGATATGGGAGCAGATATAGAAGTTAATGTGGGAACAGACGTAGGAGGTAATGTGGGAGCAGATGTAGGAGGTAATGTGGGAACAGATGTAGAAGTTAATGTGGGAGCAGATGTGGAAGGTAATGTGGGAGCAGATGTAGCAGGTAATATGGGAACAGATGTAGAAGGTAATGTAGGAGCAGATGTAGACGTTAATATGGGAGCAGATGTAGAAGTAGCAAATGTGGAAGCTGATGTAGTAGCTGATGTGGAAGCAGATGTGGGGTTATACGGTTTATAGGTCCTTTGCACATAGTCTTCTGCAACAACACAATCACATAGGGGAGTAGGATGTAATGTAAAACAGGCAATTAAGTTATGCTGTACATTGAAAAGACCAAGGGAACTTACTACATCTTGTCATGTCATTGAACGCTTCTTTGATGACTGACACAATTTCAGTCTGGTGGCATCCTTCTTCGATAATAGTAGACAAGGTACCTTTGCCTGAAGGTTTGAATACCAGGCATAAAACAGATAAACCTGCACCGTGGGCGTGGGCAGCCTGTAAAAATGAACATAAACAATATTATAAGAGTGTATGATACATTCGCTCATACCATGAATTACAACAACAACATGAAAAGCAAATCTTCTGCTAGCTGATAATATACCATTGCACTAGACGTGAGCTGGTTCAGATTTGTTGAGCTTGGAGAATTTGCACTATTTTCTCAGTTATTTGGATGCTAGGTATTCCTAAAATAACTCTTTTGCATGGGTTGTTGTCTTATTCATTTCATCTACTAAGGAAAGCTGTCCTATGCTCAGTTGGGCTTGTGCAACTATTACTGGCATGTTAAGCTTTAGGGGACCAATCAATAGCGTTGTAGTCACCACCATCACAAGGCTTCAAAACCAATATTACAAGTGATTTTTCACATTAACCACATTTGTATCTGAATCTACTATACTTTGATATCTGCATACTTTCGGACATTTTTAATGTAAACAAAACCTGAATTGCAGCCGCAAAAGTAAGTTGTTTTAAAGTTGAGCCTGAGCGTATTTAAAGCTTTCTATTTACACAATTTGGCATGTCAGTCTTATAACTTGACGTAAAGCAAAATATATTTTACTTCACTCACAGCACGCTCCAGTGCATCCACATAGTATTTTGTGGTCTTCTTCCCAGCCCAGCCCTCCTCCCGCCTTTTCTTAAGTGTAGACGTCCTTGTCTGTGCCTTCAAATCACGGAAGATGATAGCTGTGAAAACAATAAATGGGGACAGATAAAACTATCGCAAACATAATAAAACTTTGACATTTTGACATTGATGGATAACCTGGCACTGCAAAGCATGCTAAACCAACATCGCATTTCCACATGGGGTGGAGTTCTGATGATCTAAAGCTGTTATTGAGAACAGTGAGATTTAGGCAAAACAAGAAAGGAGTTCTATGCTAAAAGACCATGCAAAGCAATCACGACTATTAGTATTAACACAGAAGCTTTTAAATGATGATTGTTTTAGACTTACGACATGCACTACACTTTGTGGCATTGATGGCATTAATGGCCCCACACTGGCACTTCATCTTGACAACTAAAAATAAATGCAAAAAGGAAAATTTAAGGACAGCTTACTTTTATTTTGATGTGACTGGGTGCTTTGCCTGTGAATCATAACAAATTATTATAAATATTGCAGAATTAAAAGGGTAGCGAGCTCACTGTTTTAAAACAAATAGACAAACTTACCACATGCATTACATTTATTTTTAGATACATTTCCTGTGCTACCGCAAATGCTACAACTTCTTTCCATAATGCTGCAAGCTAAAACAGACAAAAGAACATCAGACAATAAAATATGAGGTGGTGGTAGCGTGATACCAGTAATATAAGTAATAACAAGGAGACGCCCCAACAGTCTGACCGCTTCCAGCATATAAAATGAGCTGTTAGATATGTTCATAAAACAAACAATGAAATGAAAAGACATATTGTAGAGACTTTATTGCTTCAAGCCATATACAGTGAAACTCGGATAACTCGCCCTCGGATAGCTCGAACACATGGTTAACTCGAATGGATTTGTTTGGTCCGTTCCCACGCAATGATAAAATGCTTTAGATAACTCGACCTTAACTTCGTTAATTCGAAGTTTTTTTTGCCCAACGGCTACCGAGACGATTGTTATCGCTTTAGAATATCACTTTATTCCAAGCCATAAAGATAAACAACAACTTTTAGTAGTTCTTAGGCGTCCTTATTACCACTATCTGCCAAATATTTTCGTTAACGACTTTTTTAAAGGTTAGCAAAAAATTAAATTTTACCAAACATCCGCTTGGGGATAGCCCTCCGCAAGCAAGGAGAAGCGTCACATCACCAAAAACAAACAAACGAATCTCAAGTAATAAGAGGAAAATATTTATACTTTCTGATAAAAATTGTTAAAACATTACATGAGAGGTCCCTTAACTTGAAACAAGCCATAAATGCTTTTGATTTATATATAGTTTGTATATGTACTGATAAATACAACAATACATGCACTTGTGAGTGTTCTCATAACTTGAACGCTCTAATAACTCTAACACTTTCTTTCGGTTCCGTGAATGTCGAGTTAGCCGAGTTTTACTGTATTAGATTTTTGTGCGTGGTTCACTGGTGATTTATGATAATAACTTTTTTTTTAATAAACTGAGCGCCGCTTCATATGGTACATGCCCAGCCTAGGAGCCTGGTCTCCAATCTCAAGATGAAGTCGAAAAGTTGTAATGTTAAATATGTACCAATTGACGTACCGTCTAAGCAAAGAAATCAACACTTGAGTCACCTGGATCACTCTCATTGTAAAGTTAAGGTATGGCTAAGTTCAGAATTTTAGATTACCAGTACAGCCGTAGTAGGTAGTGATTATGAATTTTCAACTACACATGACCTTCAGCAAAGATATTAAACACATGTCCTGAATCGTTATTCAATGGTACAGCCACCTCGCTAAATCAGTTTATGGATAGGGTTAATTAAGTCTGCACCCAATCAATTCCCTTTATTTTGCTATACTTATGGGTACCTATGCTGGGTCTTTATAAGGTGTGTAATTTCAGAAATGCATTACAACTGAATTGTGTTTGGATGTTTTTTAATCAACAGTGTTTGAAAACTTGGCTGTGTGTAAGACTAATGAGGTTGCTAGATAGTTTTCACGGCCTTGAACTCTCCAAATTGTGTTTGCTGTGAGCTACCCTTTAACTCCTGCCCATGTACAAATAATTATTTAGCTATCGGCCTACTGCCAGCCTTTTACCGAAAATTGCCGATTTTTCTTCATATGTATACAATTTTTTCTTCAACTTCAAACTTATCTAGAACACTTCGTTATATATTTTATGTTGCTAACCTGTTAACCAATAGTACTATGAAAAAAAATTCAATGTATCCACGCTTTGTGCATTGCTAAAGCTATGTGAAGCCACGATCGCTTCGAAGCTAAAACGATCCTCTAAAATGTTCCTTACTCTCCCAAAACTATTACGTTCACCATCATCAGAGTCAATGATGCTATTTTAATTATTTGTGTCATCACGAAAAGCTGAATCTTAATTGGTTATGATGGCACCAACACAAATAATTTTCTGTTTTCTGGCTCGCGCGGTACTTAACAAAACTTACACAAGAATGTTCGTTTTTATGTTGGAAATTCACAAACAAAAAATTACAACTACTTCGTTATTTGAGGCTCACTTTATGGAGAAATCTTCGGACAACACTGTCAATACTATAAAAGTTAACACAATAAAAATACTATAACTGTAACAAATTAACAAATGGTACAGCACAGTTCGGACATTTTCTCATTCTGTTTCTCATGACACGACCAAACTGCACAAGTTCTTTTAGCGTATCGTTAAGCCTAAATCTATGGTGCTTAGTAGTCTAGTTATCTAGCGTAGCGTTATGTTCAAGTTATTAGCGCTGAAGAATTGTCCAACGAAAGAATAATAAATTATTTCTCCGGAAAACGCGTGGTGTCCGAATACAACAGAGCACCTAACAAAAAAATCTACGGGTCAGCTTGGATGGACACGCCCACCACTATATCGACTAATATAGTCGTGCAGGTGAAGAATGTACTGCAATATTATAAGCGGGTTGTATTGTCGACGATATCAGTCGTATACGCATAGCCTTTCACCACGACCACATACGCCGACCCGCGCCCACAACTCTATCGACTAATATAGTCGTACAGGTGAGGGATATACTGAGTAGAGATATTACTCGGCTTCCCAAGTTTGTTATTTAGAGATCATCAACAAGTTAGCAGATTTATTGCTTTCAAAAGAGTTAATGACATTAAGGGTTAAGACATTCACTTCGCTTGACAAAGGGTCAAACTTAGCTTTAAAAATTCAGACGAGCTATTTGTAAAATACAACACCACTATCTATTTGACAGCTATTATAAATAGGGGAAAGGTTAAAAATAGAATGCAATGTCATTCAAATAAAGGTTTCACAGTAATTTTAGTAGTAAACAATTCTAAATTATAAACCAAATATCATATGACATACCCTCCAAGTCAACTTGATCTGTCATTCAGCCAAAGTTCCTCCGCAGATGACATAGTTTTATTCGAGCAAAGTACAGAATAATCCCCATGTATAGTGAGCGTACATTGTCAACCTTTGGTTGGGCGTATATAATCCTCAGATAGTTATCGAAGAGTAATAAAATTCTTGATGATATCAAACTTTTTATTACGTTGACCTGAAATTGTAAAATAAGATGGAACTGTCCTGGAAGAATTAGCATGATTGTTACTCATCATGATGCGCCTTACATAAGAATTCCATATAAACACACAAAATCGTTAATAAATAATACAGGTGTGATGCGGGACGGAATTAAAACATGTGATACCACTTCTCTATCTGTATAGAAATTAAAAGAAACAGAGCTATAAACAAAGTATTATTAATAAATTACTAGTTTTAGTTGATAGCTTTAACATACTATAAACTTTACTATTGTTAATATTATAATTACTATTATTACTTGTTACTATTATGTCTTACTGAGAGTCTCACCATAGAGTTGAACTCCAGCCCTCTGTATCACATTCAAGGCCCACCAACTATCCTCTATTGTTGAACTCAAACTGACAGTATTTAGCTATTGCCACACAAGAAGAGACCACCCAAATTGAGCTAATTTAAATCAGTGAATGGAAATGAAGAGAGCATTCATGCAATGTGACCAGCTGGCATTCACCAGATTGTCTGTCACATAATATAGCTTGTGAGCAAAACTTTAAAATCTCACAGAGCTACTATATTGCTGACCCTCACCTCTTCCTTTTGTGACAATCACCACAGAAATTAGGTTATCTAACACTCATTGTCAAACTAGGTTAAAAAATCAGCAATGAAACCTGCCAGTGATGACAGTATTTTTGTAATCTATTTAGTAATATATTATAGTACAAAAATATTCTTAAATAGCAATATTGATTTCATGTGAACATCCCCTCTTTTCCTTTGTAAAATGAACCAAAAAAATGCTGTATGCCTCGACAAAAGAGCTTTCCAACTGGTAAGAAATTTGAGATACGAGATGAATTCTGAGCCAATACATGCCTTGAGATATGAGACAAATTAGAGATACTAGCATACGAGACAGTTTCAATGCTTACGAGAACAGCATTGCTCATTCTTTCTCGGCGGATAAAAATGATAAAGAGAGCTAGCTGTGAGTGAAAGTGATAAAAAGTATAAAAGTGAAGCGAAATGATCTTAACCGGAAAATATAAAAAGAAAAACGAAATTTGAATAAGCTTAATGTAAAATAAAAACTTATTCTCAATTGTATGCGTAGTCACCACCACCACCAGCCTCTACCGTCTGTCTCGAAGGTGAGAACTCTATACAGTACTGCATATAAATATGTTGTTTTATTGTAGACCATAACCATTAGATATGTACTTGTTACTTTGTGACTGCAGGTGGTGAATTAAACCAATGAAAAACACATTTCCATTGTAATATCCACTTTAGCTTCTTTATTGTACTGAAAGGAACCAATTAATTCCTTTTTATTAATTACATAAGAAAAATTGTTTTGAGATACAGGAATTGAAATGGGAGCTATGTTCCAGAACTCATTGAGCTCGTATATGTTGAGGTATGACTCTATTTCTATTGATGAACCAGAAGATATTAAACGGGAGACAAAAAGTAGCGAGGGATCATTTTGTTAACATCTCTAGATGCTTTGACTAGTAGTACATAAAAAGTACTTTGATATCCTAAAATAACACTCTCCCTATAACAATTCAAATCTGATATACCGTAAAACCTCTGAATGCTACCTACATTTGAATACTACCTCTATTTGACTGTCACTTTGACCTTTATGAACCCATAATATCAAGTGATCAGTAGAAAAGGTCCCAAAAAACTGTATTAATAATTAATCGCTAACAATAAAAAAATCGTTATTAATGTAAACGATACGAATATGTTTAATAATGATAATATTTATGTTTCGCTTCGACCGTAATAGGGCTAAATTTATCTTTCGAGGATTCTGATGAATCATACAAAAAATACAATGTCCGCCTCTATTTGAATGCCGTCTCCAATTGATCCCCACTGTAAAGAAGGGTTGAAAAATAGAGTGCCACGTCGTTCAGTTAGAGGTTCTACGGTAATATATTTTAATACACAAGATGAAAATTTAAAATTAAAACCAGGAAGATTCTTTGAAGTGAAAAAGTTCTAAAAGAGTCAAAACTTTTCTTACTCTTGTTTTCTATTGGACATGACATGTACTAAGTCTTCTCTAACAGAAGTAATGGGATGCTGAAACTGGAACCAACTACTAACCTATCTGGCCTGACACTATAACTGCCAGAATAAGCGAGTAACTGGGAAGGGAACAGCACAATGTAACAGGAAGCCTACACAAGAGACACGGTAGCTACATGTAGTTGTGATGATCAGGGTGCATGATGAGCTGAGATAAGCAAGTCTTGTGGGTGGTGAATAAGGGAATATCTTTTTAAAAATAAATATTAGTATTGACATGAAATCTCTCTAAATAGGTAAGGCATAAATGCTCTGATAATGAAATGCTTGTTGTAGAATATTCATGGTTGATGAACGTGACAAATGCTCTTATTAGAGTCACTGATTGATCATTTCCCAATCATTAGAGTGAGATGCATAGGGAGAGTGTAACTCCCAATTTACAGACATGTGCAGGTCTATGTGATAGATAATCAAGTATCCCTAATTTATGATATATATTGTTGCACCATAATTGTTCTATTCCATCTGCTAGTTACTGAGGCTGAACAATCAGATTATTTGAACATTGAGGAGCACATAACTCCTGAATGCAAAAACCGTATAACATCAAGACCTTTTTGATGCCAGCTGTCATATTGGAGACTGTAAGCAACTAAAGGGACAGAATAGCCTTGAACTATGAGAAATTTATAAAAAATACACTGTTACAGTGGCAGTCAGAGTAAACATAATCATCAGTTCATGGTTTGCTCCAATTTTAAAATATGGCTGGCAGCATCAAGCAGCAGCACTGAGAATGTAAACATCGAGTGCAGCTGTATGTAGATGCTTCAAATGAATGAAAAGTTCAAAATTTTAAATTTGAAAACAGGAGTACAAACGCAAATAAGATGACATGTTGCATATGTCATGTGACTTAACACCACAGTCACGGACTATTGTGTTGATAGTCTAAAAATAGAATAGGGTAAACTGACTAAATAGATGATAAAGAGAAGACAACTGAATAATAGAAAGCACTGGTAATCTGAAACTACAAGATAAACTGATATGTTTCTCCTTTTATCTCATCAGACTTTAAGAGCATGAAAACTCACAGTCAAGATTAAAACTGATGAGTGAAGAATGAGACAGCAAAACCACAACTACTAAAGAACATAGAAATACTGTTTGACAAGTGTTTTGACATCGCCCAAAACCTCCAGCTCAACTTGAGGTTTCAACAGAATCATTTTGATATTAAAGCTTGCATACAATTAATGAACATAGCTTGGCTGGTTGTGACTGCATGTACACTGCAAATAGCTTGAGGAAAGTTTTGGCTTATTGGAATGACGTCATTCCAATAAATAGGGAATAACAAAAGCGCTGACTGAAATGGAAACTAGTGTTTGGGTGTTGTGAATGTGTTGGAAACTAACATAATTGACTTATTCATAACATATTCAGGAGTATATTAATGAGCTTATGATGGTAGAGCTAGCTGAAGGACTTGGATGAAATATGCCTGATCATAGTTCTGCAAAGGTGTATATCCATATATATGAATCTCAATGTTTGTGGTCAGTCCAGTTATTGCGTTTAAAAATTAGGAATAAAAAATCTGCCTCGCAGATGATTTGATCTCAGAACCTCCCTGTCGGCAGGCCAGCAATCTAATCCACTACACTATGATAGCAAAACCTTCAGTGATAGAGATCAGATTTTAGTGACAAAAATACACTTCACAGAGGATTGGATCTTGGCACTTCCAGTTCTAGAGGCCACGAGCTTACCCATTAGATTATGCCTTCAACTGAGTACAGCAATCAATAATAGTGAAGATATTCATTACATTGGTTATAATATGCATTACGACATTACATCTCATGCTGGGCTCTCAGCCTCACCAGATGAATTCACGGAGTAACAAAAGCTTTGTATGTATTTATTAGTCGATAAATGTACAAACTATATATAAATCAGACGCATAGATGGCTTGTTGCAAATTAAAAAGCTTCTAGTGTGAAGTTTAAAAAAAATTTCATCAGAAAGTATCGAGACTTTTCTATCACTTGAGATTGGTTTGTTGTTTGACGTCTTGTGATTGCCAGGACGTTTGCAGATGAAAAAAACCAAACTTGATCGCTGTTGAAATGCTCAGAAAAAAAGACATCTTTTTTGAGCGTTTTAACCAATGATACACAGCCCCCAGGAATGATATACAGGGGACTGTATATCACTGTTTTAACCAAGATCAAATTTGCCGATTTTCCTTTAAGTTTATTCGAAGGTTAAACTCACTTTTCTTAGCTTTTGGAGGGCCATCGCTAATCAGATGATTGGCAAAATTTGACTTTTGCAAACCTTTAGAAAAGTCGTTATCGAAAATATTTTGCAGATGATGGTAATAACGACGTCTAAGAACTACTAAAAGTTGAGGTTTGACTCTATGGCTTGAAATAAAGTGATATTCTATAGCGATAACAACCGTCCTAGTGGCCGTTGGGCAAAAAACTGTTTGAGTTAACTAAGTTGAGGTCGAGTTATCTAAAGCAATTTATCATTGCGTGGGAACGGACCAAACAGATCCGTCCGAGTTAATCACGTGTTCGAGCTATTCGAGGGCGATAACTATCGAGTTATATTATTTTTTATTATTCGATAACGAGATATTTGTTTCGGATCTTTCGATAGGCTAAAAATAGGCAACAAAGTCATATCGAGAAATACAACTATCGACATCGACTATAGAAATCGACTATCGAGCTATCGCGCAACCCTAGTATAGTGTAAAAGTAATGTGTTAGGTAATATAGTGTAGGCATTGCAATTGTAATGTAAGGGTAATGTAAAGGGCATTCACTTAGTATTATATGAGTTTAATACGTTACACAAAGGCTACAGTTTAGACACCCAAAAAAGTTCTCACATGTCAGGCAATGTCTCAGCGTCATGATTTTCCTATTGGCCATTTTTTAAGGAAGACTAAAAACTGACCAAAGTATAGCCTATATGATTAGATCACACTTTCACAAAAAATATCAGGAGTACAATGATCGATGGTGAGAGTGGAATGAAAAAGTGAAAGGTCTTGACAGTTTAGAATATTTTTAATCTTTCATTTATTTTTTATAACTTAAATGTTTGTTGGTTACAATTAGTCCGTTTCTGCTTACAGGTACAACATGTGTGACTATTAAAATTGGATTTCGGCCATCGAATTAAGGAACTTTGCATTATTCTCT